>NW_008679455.1:96773-119669 GCF_000695815.1 Acanthisitta chloris | reverse complement strand
ATTTGTATACTTCCTTAGCTTGCAGGATAACTATACCGATTATTCATTTTAGCATTACCTAAGCTCTACAGGTTACATTTATTTACTATGTCTGCTTGCAGCTGCAGCTGTGAAGAAGTCTTTGTTTTCTGGAGAATCCTTGTTTGTTTTCCCAGAATAGTTCATCCTTGGGTTTGCAACATTGCTGAGCTTTCCCAGATAGCTTGTCCTTTGCTTGTCCTTTGGCTGCAACATTATGCTGCAAAAATAACTTCTAATGCTGAGAAGCTAAACTCCTGAGGCCTACTTCTTAGTTATATGCTCAAAGCTCCCATAAGCCTTTGCTCGACTCTTGCTCGCACAATGCTCTCTGGGAGCTGTGCCCCTGTTCCCTTAGCCATTCTTCAACAGCCAGGTCCATCTGTGTCACCGTTTCCTACAATTACCTGTAATCACTTTTTGCTTTTTTCACTTGACTGGAAATTAGCAGGAACAGATTTTTTTGAAGTCAAATCCTTCAGTTAAAAGCTGCCATTTACTTATCACATTGATGTTCTTGTAGGATCATGTTCCATAGGTAGGAACACTCACTTTATTTGAACCAGTTATGGTGGCTTTGATAAACAACCTTTGACACCTTTTGCATTCTGCTCAGATTTCCCAATGTTGAAAGGAAGACTATCCTATCTTATCATCAGTACAGCAGATGGTATCAGGATTAGATCTTGAGTATTTAATAGAGCATTTGGCTTCGGTGTCATTTATGTGGATCCTTCAGCACATCCCAGCTAAAAGACAAAACCTGAGTGAAGGTCCATCCTCACATGACATCGAAAACTGTGTTTCTGTTCTGCAGCTTGCAGTGGGAGCATGTGGATACCGAAAGATCTCAGCCCATCAAACCTGCACAAACTTTCATTTTTTAATGAATGGGATCTAATATTCCTTAATAAAGGGGATTTTGTTATTTGATTTTGGCTGCCTGGCACTGGGAATGGATTTGGCATGATGTATCATGTCCACAGTTCTGACACAAATTCAGAGGTTATTTCTTTGTGGTTATGGAAGTAACACTTAAGACTGAGTTTCAACACAGCAGGTGTAATTTTCAGCATTTCATTGACTATATCCCAATTCCTACTTTCTGGTCCACAGTAACAAGCAAGCTATTTTAATGCTTATTTTATTTTCAGTTTGTGTTGTCTCTTGGAAGTGAAGATACTACATCTCCATACTTTGGAGGGAGATGTTATTAATCACACAGTAGTTTCTTGAACCTTTATTTCTGCTCTGATTTTGCAAAAGCAGACACTAAAGCTTTGCTATGTAGTATGGTCTGAACGGAGATAATCGTTTGTGGGAGTTTTTTTTAGAATTCTGTTTTATTTTAGGATAAGCCTAAGTTTTTATGACTGTTTGCACAGCCATAAAAACTCAACAGAATGTACAGATTCAGGAAAATTAAGCCCATGCTGTTCCATTTGTCTCATCATTGTGTGGATAGCAGTTTCCTGCACGGAGCTCTCTCTGACGCTGTCGAGCTGTAACACAACTGCCACTTCCAATACTGGAGATAGTTTATAATAGAGTTGCTATTTCTTCCACTTCTAAAGCCTAAGCAGAACTGGTTTGCTGTATCTTCCACTTCTGGTACTTTCTGCTTTGGGAGGCTGCTGTTTAACAAAGGCTTTCCCAGCTATATGGCTACTGTAATGCAGAGTAAATGCAATTTTGGCTACTGAGATTCTAAAGACAAAGAATATTTCAGACTATTTTAATACTAATACAGAAAATGCTGATCTTCTTAAACCACAGGGAAAATTGATCCTGTACTACAGAGCAGGTATGCCATTATAAACAGTAGTTCTGATTATCTAGCTAAGGCAAAGCCAGTGAGGTTACTTGGTGGTATTTTGGGACCTGGAGAGGGATAATAAGGACTGCAAAAGCAACACAGTTTCCAGTCAGTGTTTCGGCCATCCTGGCAGTTCATTTGAACTCTACTGAGTACCCATTAAATACAAGAAGAGCGAAATACACAGGCAGGTTTTGCTCGAAAACAGAAAAAAAAATAGTTTGTGTTGTGGTCTTTTTCCCCCCAGCTCCTTTATACGTGAACAAAAGGAAGTTAATTTGTCCGAGCTGGCAGTCCATTCTTATTTTAATCACTTTGCTTGCTTGAGCTTCTTTTACATGTCTCCTCTACCCTTATAGTGGAAAAAAAAATATAGCAGTGTCTTGATTTAGTGTGCATAGACAGTGCCTTGATGTTGGCACTGTTCATACCAAGGAGCATCCGCATGTGGTTATCTCTCTGCTTGCTCTGATATAGGCTCTGTGTTAACTCTGCACTTCACGTGGCTGCTCTGAACAGAAGTGGCAGGTGGGAAAATGAACACATACTGTGTCAAAGAGCATCTGGTCTGGGAGCAAGTAGACCATGCTCTTCTTACCACCAGCAAGAAATGATTATTCACAGTGTGATTCTTCTGAGGTTAATAAGGATGGTGGTAGAAAGCTAGACTCTAATTTGAGTTTTTTTGATTGACTCTTAATGATATCTCACACACTGGTCAGTGGCATCCAATAAATGGCAGGCACTTCTGACCTTCCTTCCCTTTCTTGTTAAGTAATTTCAGCTATATAACAGCAATAAGACCAGACAGGCAGTGAATTTCCTAGGTGGTAATTGAATTTCTTCAGTGGCTCAGATCTTCACCCTGCAGCATCCAGACATAGCTCACAAACCACGTAGCTGACTCCACTTTGCAGTCTTTTGGCACCTGGGTGCTGCACTTTAGGGTAAGAAGGGCAAAATATTATGCTGGTTTAATGACTCTGGATTTAAACACAGAAGTGAGAGGTAGATAAGTCTGATTTGAAGTATTGGCCTCCTGCCAAATTAACATCGTGCATTATCGCTTTAATGTGCTTCACAAAAAACTGATATATCAAAGTGTCATTCTTTATTATGTAGGCCTGAAGCATATGTTAGCTAATTTTCTGCCATTTCCCTCATGATTTCTTTTTTCCTCTCATATTTTTGGATCCTGGTTGCATGGTTGGATTTTTTCAGTAACGTTTATTTACAAAAACTAATTAGACTTGTTGCTATCAATAGCCTCTAACAGAGCTCTTAAGAACAAACTGCACGGCAAATTGACATCATGTCCTTGTTAAATCAACTCCTGCTGAGTGGGCATGATTTACATATTGATTACTTCACTTTCTTGATTGCCCTTTTGCAGTGAAATAGTGGGGAGGGAATGGTGGGGAGCAGAGGTGTGAAAAAAGGGAAAATTGTACTCTAGGGGAGACCCTGTTGGTAAAACAGGGATTCCCAAACTGTGCCCTTGAGCAATGTATGCCAGACTGGGATGGACCCAATGCACAGCAGGACAAAGGACTCCTCACCACCTCAGGGTTTCCTTTCTTCCCCAGCTTGTGCGCTACAGCTCGGAAGGTGTCCTGCAGCTGGGGCCTCTGGGCTCAACATCCTTTCTGCCTGACTCCAAATGCCTTGTTGATGATGGAAATGGCAGGACACCGACTCTGAAGAAGTGTGAAGATGTCCTGAGGCCAGCACAGAGGTTCTGGGATTTCACACAGGTATGGAAACCTTGCAGAGATCAACTGGAGAGGAACGATGCTCTAGAGGATATTTGATGGAAAACAAGGAAGTCTTTAGAGGACTCTGTTAGTCCTCTGTGCCTTTTAGAAATAGTCAAATATGCTTTCCATAGTTTGTGTGCTACCCAAGACTATTCTTTTATTATTACTATGAATTTTGGGATAGGCTTTGCAGAAATTTGTGATTATCCTGTCTTGGAATATTCTCAGTTTGTGTAGTGATTGTCAAGAACATGCTTGTCATTTATTTATTTATTTGTGTGTCCAGCAATTTTGTTTCTAGAACTTCTCAAGGATTTTTCTAGCACCTTTCTAGGACTTTTTAGATCTGTAGTTTTCAAATGATTTTTAGGACTTTCAAAGGCATTATTACAGTTTCTGGGATTTCCTGTTTCTTGAGCTTGTAGGGATTCACTGGTGCTTTTTAGAGATTTTCTAGTGATTCGAGGGGATTTTTTCCAGCAATTCCTAAATCTGCAATTATCAAGAAATTGGTTTGGTACTTTGCATGGATTAGCTAGCTTCTCCTAGGAACTTCTAGCACTTTCTAGGGACTTTTATCAGTTGATATATACAGAATTTCCAGGCATTTTATAGTGATTTCTAGGGATTTACAGATCTAACAATAATTTTCTTCTAGCCTTTTTGCCTTTTCTGTTCTTCTAATCCTTTTTTCTTTTCTCTTTTTCTCTTTTTTTTTTTTTTCCAGAATGGTCCAATCATCAGCAGAGACACTGGCCGTTGTCTAGAAGTGGAAATGTCAAAGGATGCTAATTTTGGGCTCAGATTAGTTGTACAAAGGTGCTCGGGGCAAAAGTGGATGATTAGAAACTGGATAAAACATGGCAGACACTGACTGCTGGGGCTGAGCTGCCTCTCCTGCTGTTGTCCATTGCTCAGTGTGCCATACCTTGCAAGGCATTTGTCTTAAAGTAAATCAATTTGAACAGGACTTGGCTCTCAAGTGTCGTCCATAGTTGGGCATTCAAAGGAAACAAAGAAAAGCAGACACATATATGCCCTGTCTGGCTCTTCCTTGCTCCAGTAGATGACGTGGGAAGCTTAACAAGAGTTTTCTGTTGATTTGGAAATCTTGTGAAGATCAGAACACAATGGGAAAGTGGATTCCTTAAGCTCTCCTAGAGGAATTAATTGACAGATCTTTCTGTGATGAGATCAAAGGAGAGATCCCTATACTGCCTCATAAAGAGAGTTCTCTGATGGGTAGCTTTTTAGCTTTAAGTTTTTGACTGGTGCACAACTCCTATGGTGAATAATCATGTGCCTTTTTTATTGTACTTCGTATAAAAGAGGACCGGAAAAATCCTACCTTTTCAGCATGTCTGGTTCGTTGTACTAAACAAGAAGCTCTGTAAATAACACTGGAAATATAATATAAGACAAATTTCAAGGTTGATTGTTTAGGAGTCTCTGTTTCTAGAAAGAGACTGTTCTGCAAATGTTTACAGGTGGTTCTCAACCTTCAAGCTGCTGAAAAGCAGCATTTTAGAGACCTCTTCTAGTTAGACACAGGTAAATGTTGAATAGGTAAATAGCCACATGCTCCGTTATATTGCCACATTTTACATTTCTTGGCTGTAGAGGCATCACAATATAGCACTTGCATAATTAACTCTTCTGAGGCAGTAAATGTTCTGGTAGAGGGATGAATTTCAAGAGGCCTCAGTTGGCCCCCAAGCCCTGAGTGGATGTGTGAGGTTCCCGTCCTGCCGTGCTGTGCATGCAGGTGCAATGTTGTGTTGTTCCAGAAACTGCCTGGGAGCTGGATACTTGTTACTTCTGAAAATAAATTGACTGACTTAAATGCCATCTGTGTAATTTAAAAACTTGAATCTTCCATTTTGTTACCCATTCTGTGAAAATGTCAAATGTGAGCAAATACGCTTTGTGAGCACTGCCTGGACAAATTTCCTGAGCAAACCAACAAAATCTTTTCAGTATTTGAAAAAAAACCAAAAACCTAGTGCTAAGAAGGCAAATTAGAGCAAGAAGTAGGGAGCATATATGAATACTGTTACTCTGAAATATAAATACTTTACTGTAGTTGACCCGTTGACAGCATCTTTGTGAACCTGAATTTAATGTATCCAGTGGTTCCTGCAGGATCTGTGCACAGGTGGGCAGAGCAGTGACAGAGTCTTATCCAAAAGGCTGTCAAAGTTGATGACCACTATCAGTGTCAGCAGGTTTTGGATGTGTGTCCCTGACAGAAACCTTTTCAGGGCAGAAGATTCAGTCATACTGAAGGAGAGACAGAGATGGTATCTGTTAACTTCACTGTTTAATATTTTCTAGTAATTAAAAACAATTTTTTTAAAAGTTCTGTTTTACTGAGCCAGGAAAATAGGTAATTGCAGACACTGCAGTACTGTGAGTCTTGGTGATCTGTTCCTTGAATAGCTTTTGCCATTCCTATCTCAAGGCATGCTGAACAAAATCAAATGGAAACAAAGTTAATTTTTCAAGGGCATGAGGTGCAATAAAATATTTACTTTTAACATGCAAAATCCATCAGTTCTTGTCAACTCTTGGTTGGTATCTGGAGAGCATAGCATTATATTTTGCCCCAATTTTATTTTTGAAACACAATGTGCAAGAGACAATGCAAAGCAAATTCTCCTGGAGTTTATTTGTGGCTAATTGCTGACCTCTATTTATGTCACATGAACATCAATATCTACAAAAGAATAATTCTGGGTGAGATTCTAGATATAAAAATGCTTATGGTTAGTTGAACACAACCTTTTGAACAGTGTAATGAGACCTGCAGGGAGAATAGCATCTTTAATAAATGAAGCAATACAGTATCAAATCACAGACAATCTCAGCATTCAAGCCTTCCTGCAGGTCCAAAACAGGTAGGAAGCTTCAGGCTAAATGTAGATTGGGAGCAGCTGCCCTGCATTTAACCTCCTTATGTTAACCTATTAGACAATTTAAAATTAGAGTTACCAGGAGCAGGTGTTGGATGCTTTGCACCGAACTGCGTTTGTAAGTGATTTTTCATCTTCTCTCCAGATACAATTTCCCCTTTTTAAATTTTATGAAAGCTGTATTCTGCTTTTATTTGCTCTGATGGAGTTTTACTCCTTGAACTATTTGTCTGAGGGAGGTGAGGAAGCAAAAGAAGGGAAAGATGGTTTAACCAGGTGAGCTTTCTCGGGAGTAACATCACAAGTCATTCACACCGGTTTTAGTCTTTCCAGTGAGCAAGTGCTAACTATTTTATATGATCATGGATGGAAGTTGAAAGTAATTATATGTCAGTGTGACTACTAAATGCCTAACGTTTAGAGTTACAGAGCTGAACAAAAGTAAATATGCCATGTGCTTTTTTTTCCCCCTTTTTTTTCCCCTTGTCTTGAATTACCAATCTACACTTGATCCTTGGTTAGCAATGGGGCAACAAGCCTTCCAGATCCTGGATAAATGAAAAACCAAGGCTGAATATTTAGAGGAATTCCAGGTTTTAAATTGACTGTCGTAAAATGAGTCTTGCATGTGCAGTTTAGGAGCTTTGAAGCTGAGAGGACTAGATAAATCTGCATTTCCTGGCAAAGATTTCAAGCAAGAATTCAAACCTTTGCTGTGACACCACCATAATGAAAGAGAGTTGGTTGTCTGGGGATTTTGCTACTGCACATTTTCAGTGCTCAGTGCAGAGCATTTGACTGTGGCTGCACCATCTAACTGAGAGTGCTGAGCTCATGGGCTGCAGGAGGCTTGCAAAGACCAGACGTGCAGTATAAGGAAAGCAGATTTTTGTGGCAGATAAATGGCTCAGAGATCTACAGAATAATATAAAAGAATTCAAGTAACTCTTACAGGTGGAGTCGGTATTTTCTGTGATTGTCATTTTTTTAAGATTTGCTGAAACAATTTCTTATATTTGCAAAATGCATCTGTTGGATTCTTTTTACTTAAGTCTTTATCTGTATGAACCACTGCTTTGGCTGTGGTATTAATATAGTGACTCTGCATGTGAGAGGGTCTTAAATATTCTCTCCTAAAAGGAAAAATAATAAAAAAAGCCTTGAGTATTATCTGTTTTAACCAAAGTCTATGGTTCTTTTGTCAGTATTTCACCCCTTAGTATAATCTGGAATCCTGCTTAATGTTGTTCAGATTTTCAGTCTTGTTTCCCACAGTGCAGCAGCCTAGATATTATGAAAAGTATTTAATGTAGTGTTATATGCCTTGTAGAGAAAATTCAGATCAAAGTCTTCATTTGCTATTTTGTTTGATATAGGGGATTATGGGGCTAAATACTAGGTCATAGAACAGAAGAATAGAAAGTGAGGGAGAACATCAAGTCTAGCACACTGCTGTCAAAGGCAAGCCAGTAAAAATATATTTTTCTAAGCATGTCAAGGTCCCTAAAAATTAGTTTGAGCCCTGTGGTAAAAAAAAAAACAAAAACCTTTCTCCTGTGAGATCTATAAACTATATTCCAAGCTGAATGTATTCTTGGCTTGACTAAAGCTATTTGTTCTTCAGCCACAATTGTCCTCTAGCTCTACTGGCTCACTGGTTCCTGAGGCATGCTGACCTCCAGTGGAAAGCAAATAAGAGAAAAAGAACTACAGGAGGTGTTTTGGAAGGACCCAATGGATTCGCCTGCAATTACAAAAGATCTAGATTGTGCTCGTCCATGAGACGTCTTCAGGGTTGTTCCACATCCAAAAATCCAAACTCAGGTTCTATAGAAGTGATCCAAGATCAAAATATGGAAACAAACAACAGATCTTCATACATATTTTGAAAGTGTTCAGTGAGTAATTTGGGGCTCAGTGTGTTCTGAAGATGAATCCTTCACAGTTCTTTGTATATCTTTTCATCAGCCTGCTCCTTTTTAAAGCTGTGGTCTACCAGATGAAATCTTCACTCCCCATGTGACGAGGGGTGTAATCTATCTGACACAGGACAGCTGCAATTTTAAGTACTTAAGCCAGAGCTAATAAGATTTCATGAAATAGCACCAGTCCTAATCTGTTCTTTGGATCAATTGCACAGCATGTAATTCCTTCAGTATCCAGTATTCATTTGAAATGGTTCATTAACAGCCATACTAAAACACATTATGGCCTGTTTTGGGACCCAATGAGTTGGGTTGTAACAACAACTTTAATAGAAGTTGTAGTTCAGAGGGAGCTTGGCATATTATTATTCAGTTAGGACACAAATATCTTCAGTGTTTCATGAAAGGCTTTGGGAGAAAGAATAACTATCAGAATTCACTTGACTGAGGATGTTTCTAACAATGATGTTCCATTTTTGCTGCTATTTTGACTGCCTGATTCTCAGTGCTAATCAAAGTCAATTGTGAGGTCATGCCACAGCTAAAAGGTGGTATTTCAAATTAGAAGAAGAAACTGGACAGAAACCAAGGAATGATCAGGTCTTCACGTGTCTCTAGGTCAGGATGGTACCACGGTGAACTTAGTAGTACCATGTTCTCTTTGGAAAGAATCCCAAACTTAACACATTTTTGTATTGCTTCATTAGGAAGACCTATTGAAGAGACCACTGTTGTGTATACCCCTAAATCTTACCCTGCACATACAATTTGATATTTTTTTTCTGTGTGTGACATTAGTGGACTTAAGCTGAGAGCTGTAATTACTGAATGCATAGAAAATATGTTAACTGGCACCTTGGTCAACAGAAGTATGTGCATCTTGCATTTATAGCTTCCTGTGTGGTAACCAGGACATTCTTGAAACACAAATGCACGGAGTGCATTCTGCTGGAGATGGAGTCTGCTCTCCTAGTGATCCAAGGGAACTCAAGGAGTAAATACTGAAGTTATAGCATTCTCAGTGAATTTGGCCCAAAGTGTGTCAATATTTACATCTCCAAAATGTAATGAATCAGTTTCAGGTACCTTCTTAACAATCTCCTTGTCCATGTAAAGATCATAGAATCATAGGATCATAGAATCTTAGAGTCATAGAATGTAGGGGTTGGAATGGACCTTACAGATCATCTAGTCCCAACTCCCTGCCCTGGGCAGGGACACCTCCTCACTAGATCAGGCTGTTCAAGGCCTCATCCAACCTGGCCCTGAACATTGCCAGGGTCGGGGCAGCCACAGCCTCCCTGGGCAACCTGTGCCGATGTTCTCACCACCCTTGTAGTAAAAAACCTTTTTCTCACGTCCTACCTAGACTTTCCCTCCTTCAGTTTGAACCCAGATGATGTGGGATGCTTGTGCTGTGTATGAAGATTTCAGCTGTCTTTACAATGCCCCAGCCATCGATAACATTAGAAAGAGAGATACAGTGACCTCTTTAGTACATTGTAATGGATTTCAAAAGGGTTTCACAAAATACATTGACTTATATTGCAAAAGTATTAATGACGTGTAACTAAAGGTATTGAGTTCGGGAGTTGTCCTAAGTAAAAACAATGTTCCTTTGGTCAAGAATACTCACTTATAAATACCTAATGAAGCAATATATGGCAACCTGGTTCTGAAGTGCACAATTTCTGAATCAAGAGCATTCTTCAAAGATGTGTAGAAGCACCAACTGCTTTTCATAGCGTTACTGTTCCCTATTTGGCCATCAACAAGTGTTGTGCAGTTTTCAAACTCTTTGTAATGTTTAATTAAAAAAAATAATGCAGCAACTAGAATGCAAAGTTGTGACTGCAAATAACTTTTCATTATGTGGCGCATCATCAAATCAATTTGTATTCACACTCGAAAAGTTAATAAATTACTATGCATTTTACTGCTGACATGAGCTGCATGTTTTATCATTGTACATCTGGACACTTCTATTAAAATTCAAAGATGTCACACAAAGGAAGAGGAGAAAAGCAAAGCATACATGCATTTTAAAATTTAAATGGCATATAATCTGTTCTGAAAGACAGCCTGTTTTTGAGATGAGCACAGCACACTTTGCAGCACTGTGAGCTGTTCTATAGCAGATGAGCTCTGTGCATGTCAGAGGAGGCACATCAGCACACACTCGTTAGAGACTTGGCCCTGAGTGTGCACATCCAAAATTGGACTGATAACAGTACAGACTACTGTTGTACTTCTACCAAAAATCTACATAGCTCATCACCTCATCACTGCAAACAGTCGATAACTGCGTGAAAAAGGAGACGGGGAAAACTTAGAATGATTCTTTTCATCATCTCCCACTAATTTCTCAAGGTAAGGACTTCCCAAGCCAGAGGCTATACACACCAACCCACCCATTAGATTTAGTAACGACTGTGTGCCTGTGTGTAACTAATCCATTTGTACCTCTGCATGTCACAATATCCTGCTGTAATAAACAGCACTATTGCTGCAAGTATCTCTGCTTTTCATTCCATAGGATGCCCTGTAGTTCTCTTACGGTGAAAAACTGTGAGTAACTCACTGCCAACTCTTTTTTAACACCCTTCTTAGTTTGACCTCTGTCATCCTGTTTTAAAATATATATCAGAAGTGACTGAGTGTCAAGCTTTTTTTGTATCACTAGCAAACAACTTTGTAACTGCACAAGCAGATGCTCTGTGTCATCTGTTGGATTGGGTGATAGCAGGGTGAGAACCAATTGGGTTCCTGAACTGCTCAGTGGTATAAAACATACATTGCTGGGTTTGACATTGATTTTGGATCTTCGCCAAGCTATTTCTCCTCAGTGTGTATGACAAAGTTTGCAACTTGTGATCAAAGAGCACAGAGCATCTGAGGAAGGATCTGACACCTTCTTTCATTTTGGGAGGAGGAGCTCCCTGCCCTGCTGCTCCTGATAGGAGAAGACCATGGGGCTACCCGTGGGTTACAGTCAGGTGTCTGGGCTGGGACATGCTGCCATGTTCCTGACTCTCTTGCACTTCTCTGGTTCAGTGAATTAACTGGGTGAGACCTGAATGCTCACACTTTCTCCTTCCCAATTCCTACAAGGACAGTGACTGCCGAAGTGGAAGAGCTGCCATGAAAGAGCAGCAACAATACGAGCAGCCTCAGAAGAAATGGCCTGATATAACCTTGGCAAATCTAGCTCCATCTACAGGATGAACTTTTTTTAGTGCGAGGAATTCTTCATAACTCCATGCTGAGGGCTTGTGTAGAAACACTGCTCTGTTGCTAGCCAAGGCATTCTGTGGACTCAACTTCCTATTACAATCAAGCCAACATTTCTTGGAAGCAGAAGCATCACCTTTAAAGGTACCATATGCTTGCTAGAATAAATGTTTTGTGAATAATATCCAGCAAAATTAGGTCAGGATAAATATTTTGTCAGCAGTTCTGCATCTGATAACATTTGTACTGTTGAAGTTGTCCTAAATCTCAGATTTTGCACTGTGAAGAATGTATTCCATGAATTTAGCCACCCTTCTTTTTTTTCTTCAATAAATCCTCATGAATCAAACTTGAATCATTACTATGTGCTTGTACCTGAGAAGCAGTGATAATGCACTGAGTGGCACTGAGCAGCAGTGGTAATGATTTTTTCAGCCTATACATGGCTTGGTCATTGTTTTGTTTTGTCCTATTTTGGTGTGTTACTAATGTAGATGACCTGCATTGGAAAAAGGAGCCTTCTAACTAGCAAAAATAATTCTGTCATTTACAGAACTGAGGCATAAAGGTGTGATCAGTAAAGTGATATGACATTCATTAGACCACATGTACAATACTATTCGTTTTAGAAAAGTCAAGCAGAGCTTCCCAATGGCCTTTGTCTTGCTGACAGTGAAGGCTGTAAAATGACTCTTTGAGTGGGCCCAGTTGGCAGAAGTTCCTAAGGAAAAGATTGTGTGTTAGTGCCATAACTTGGAGTTACACTAATGGGATGGTAAGGGAAGGACAAGGCATACCAGGATTTCCTTGAACTGGAAGAGTGGGCAGTAAAGGTGACAGATTGAGCTGAACTGTCCAATCTGGAAACCATGAACTGACACAGCAATTCGCCGAGCTAGAAGGCCCTGGGTTATTTTGATGAATAACTGAGCTTTAATAAACAGACTTTAATCAGGATTCAGGAAAGATTTTTCTGCTGTTGCAGTTTATTACAGTGAAATCTGCCTAATCTGTTGACAGAGCTCCAAAACACACAGGTCAATGCTGTCGTGTGTTAGCAGTGAAACATTTGCCAAAACCTATTGAAATTCTCCATGTAGCTCAAGCACTGACATTCTGTGCAGAAACTGGTGCCACCTATCAGCAAGAAGGAGGAAATTAAACAGCAAAACGATGTGTTTAAACTGAAGAAACTGCTATTTTGATTGCAAGGCTGATGGGATTGTATTAAAAACCAATTAGCAAGATGTTGGGCCCATTCAGGATGATTCTGGGTAAATGAGGTACTGACTGGGCCACACTCACCCTGCAGAGGAGTTCTGGACAAACTCTGGGTGTTCTTGTCTTGCTGATCAAAAGGCAGGAGATATGAGAGGAGAATCTGCATCAAGAGTGCAAATGCAAGTCGAGCAGATCAGCTGAGATCCAGCTCAGCAAAGGTAAGTGGAGAAATATTTTTGTGAATCTGAACCTAAATAACTCTGGCTCCACTTTTTCTCTTTCTAGGTGGTATAGGTCATTTTGATTCACTCTTGAGAGCAGAGGGTAGGCTCATTAAAGTGACACAGGTATTTTGAAACTGTTTTTCCTTGTTCTTTAGAAAGGTACGTTTTGAATGATAACCCTGTTGGAGTTTTTGTTTAAAGTACTCAGAATACATCCTGCCATGTCCAAGCCATGTGTCTTCCTCACAGTCTCAAGCTGTCATAATTCTGAGGCCCAGGATACCAGATTGAGCCTTTTTTTTCCGTACAGAAATGCAGTTCAAAGCTTCAGTGGGCTCCTGAGGGGCAGAAAGGGATTTGTGTTGTGTTCAGCCTTATCAGAAAAAAAAGTCAGGTCACTTTTCTTCTCTTAGGATCCTGCTTTATGTTTTGATCCTGGAGCCAAAGCTTCTTTCTTAAATCTGAATCAGTTACAGAGACCCTTTTTGCTATCCATCAGGCCAGGGTGACACAAGGCTTTTCTCCTTCTTAATACTAGGGTTTAGTTGAAGAGGAATCTGTGTAACTATTAAACCTATTGAAAACCTTACAATTCTAAGGTTTTTGAAGCAAATTTTAATTTCTTTGCCTGAACACAAGGCAAAACAATGGGCTTTTAGGTTGTTTCTTTTTTTTTCTCTTTTCTTTTGAAATGCATTGATAAATGCAGGTGTGATAAATTTAGTCTGAGGTAAGTGCACACAGCTTCATCATGTCTCACAGAATTGTTCTTTCACACACCAGCAAGGGATTCAGCTCAAACAAGTAGAAAAATGCTGCTCAGAAAAATGAGGCTCCTAATTAGTAAATTTGTGCCAGGCCTGAGGACTTCATGAAAATTTGGAGGTCTAATGTCTATGTATTAATAAGAGACATTCTGAAAAATCCTTCTCTTCCTCTTGTTAATGTGCTGATGAAATCTGATTCAATATATGGTTCTGATTTACTGGGTGTGTAAATATCAGTGTGGCATAGATCACAGAGTTTTCATGTCACAGAGCCAAACAGAGGAGCATCAGCACCATCATAACAGGAGAAAAGGAGACAAGAAGTAAAGAGTGAGTGGATTTAAACTTTCAAATCTATTTTTACAGTCTTCACCTCCACCATCCTTCCCTTCCTCCCTTCCCCAAGGTGAAACTCTTGCTGGCAGAACTAAGAAGTTCTGTTCTAGTGATGTTTTGTTGTACCTTATCACATAAAACAAATGTTTTTCCAAATGCTTTCTTACATGGAGGCAATGAAGTAAATCTAATCTCTAACGTTTAGCCCAGGCTCACAGAAGGGCAAAGAGGACTCTCTTTGGCTTGAATGGCATTTATGGTCTGCAAGCAGCTCATGGATAGGACAAGGCAGCTTGCTGCTCTCTGTAGGGTATACAATCCGAAACAATTTTATCAGAACTGCTAGATGGAAATCTTAACAAGCTGGAGTTAAACAACTAGGTGCTTTTATCTCAGAGGCAAAAACAAAAAAAAAGAAAAAAAAAGAAATAGTACATTTAAAATTCACCATATGCATAGTAACTTGCAGTTAGTAATTAAATTCTCACAACATCCTTCCACAGTGCCAGGCAGAGCATATTGGCTTAGGCTGGCCTGGTTGTCGAGCGTGAACCGAAATGATTTCTAACAGCAATCAAATACATTTTGAAACGTGCTCATAAAAATGCTAGCTCAGAGGCTCAAAGCAATAATGATTCATGTATTAGCAAATGAACCTGTCCTCTGCAAGCTAGCCCCTGAAATGTAATAAGGGATCAGTCCAAGGAAAGAAAGAAGTGCATTTATTAAGACACTGAGAGGTAATATTTTGTGCTGGGAGTGTGGGTGACATCTATTCAACACCTATGGAATAGCTATGGATTGAGGTGTTGGACTGACTCTAGAAGCCAGTCTCTGGCAAGGATGCCTTTATCAGGTCTATATCCACAGAGGGATTCAAGAAATGTACTTGCCAGAATCCTTCTGTCTTGGTGCTACCCAAGGTGTAAGAACTTTGGTTTCTGTATGAACAAGACTGGGACACAGAGGTGAGAATAGGTGTCCTGTCTGGCTAAACCACTCTGGCCAGGCAGGGAAAGGAAAGGTCTGTGAGTGAGACCTGGGAGAATTCAGATAAATAACACAGTTACAACAACTTCTGGATGTGAAGAGATTGTGAATTTTAAAAAAGATGTCCCCCGAGCCTAACAATGTGGTGGCTGCCCTGACCCTGGCAGTGTTCAAGGCCAGGCTGGATGAGGCTTTGAGCAACCTCATCTAGTGAGGAGGTGTCCCTGCCTGTGGCAGGGAGGGTTGGGACTAGATGATCTGTAAGGTCCATTCCAGACCTTAAATTCTATGATTCTATGACATGAGCAGTGGCTGGATACCTCCTTTCCTCCTTGTTTTGATCATGAAATGGGGGTCAGATTCTCCCTCCCAGCTCATCATGCTGGTCCTGGCACCTGGGAGGGCCCATGGGGCTGGAGTTCCAACTTGATGAGCCACAGAAATGTGGGGTCCTGGGCAGCTCCTGAGTTGGGCTCTGCTATCATGTATTCCTGTGCCCTCAGGCAGGACACCATCAGTAAGAAAAATGGGAACAAGAGAGGAGAAGCAGCGTGGAGAAAGAATCAGTAAAGACTTGGGTATTTTATGGAAGCAGAAAATTCTTAAATAAATATCTGCACAAAACCCCCATTCCATGAATCTGCGATGATAGTCCATTTTATCCCACTGGTTTTAATTTGTTGCCCGAAGCCACTCAGCTAACTGGCATTTAGTGAATCAGGAAGGAAGGGGACAGCAATACAGCTTGCAGACTTCAGAGAGCTGTGACCTTTCCAAGCACCACGTTTTTTTGCAATCTGCCGATCTCACTTACGAGTGAACAAATCTGGGTGCCTCAGGCAGAAACCAAACCAGCAACCCCACCACTGCCACCAGCTGCAAAATCATTCAAGCCAGCCACAGCTGCCAGCTGCTTGCCCTTGGATCGTGGGCAGGGCTACAAACAGGGCTGGACTCCCAGGGATGGTGGAGTACATGGCTTGAACCCCTCCAGGGTAGCACAAGTGCTCAGCAACCAGGACTCCAGCATGAGGCTGCTGAGGGCTTTCTTCTCACAAGGGAGGTGTCCATGTCCCACACTGGGGCAGCCTTTAGGTGGCAGGGGTACAGCTGCCCACTGTCATTGCGTCCCTGTGAGGGAGGGCTTGGTGTAGTGCATAGAATCATAGGATTTTAGGGGTTGGTATGAACCTCACAGATCATCTAGTCCCAACCCCTGCCCTGGGCAGGGACACCTCCCACCAGACCAGGTGGCTCAAGGCTTCATCCAACCTGGCTGTGAACATTGCCAGGGTTGGGGCATCTACTAACTCCCTGGGCAAACTGTGCCAGTGTCTCACCACTCTCACAGGGAAAAACTTTTTCCTATTATCTAGCCTGAATTTCCCCTCTTTCAATTTGTACCCATTGCCCCTTGTCCGGTCGCTGCAGTTCCTAACTGAGTCCCTGAGGGTCTGCTGTCTGTGGGAATGGAAGCCTGGAGCACATACCACTGGGAGACATCTGGAGGAGACTTCTGGAGGGGCCAGAAAGTGGTGGGGAGAGCAGGGAGAGCTCCCAGCCACCCCAAACATCAGGAGAACAGGATAAATGTCTTTTCCCAAGGGGCTGGAATAACAGTCCTGCATACACAGCCCAAAAGGGACAGTGTTACTGAGCATTAGTTCTGGCATGTAGCTTGGCTGCCACCATGGTGGTGTCTGAGAGGCAAGCCATGCTGTATTCATACACTGAATTCACTTTTCCTTTTCTAGCACTCAGATATGTTTGTTTTCCTTCCCAAAGCCTGTGCACATCTCTGTTCCTAATGCTATTTTAAAGCCTTGTGTGTAATATCCCTTCCATTCCCCTGCAGTCACATCCACGTTCTCACAGGTGCTTTGGATGCCAACCAACCTTTAGTCGAAGAAACTTTCAGAAAATAAAATAAGATCCTACCTAAAATTCTTCCCCTCCCCAAACACTCATGATGATTTCAAACTGTGAGACAGCAGCCTGACACTGGCAGAGCCTGGAATTTTCTCGCATGAAGTGCTGCTGGGAGAGTTGAGGCAGAGATTTAGTCAGGACTAGGGGCACCTATCAGAGCAGAGTGTCATGCCAAGAAAACCTCAAATCATGCACTAATTATCCACCTACGCTGCCAGGAAATAAATAAATAATTACTTCAGCTTACTGTGCTAGATAATTTCAGTTGTAACAAGTTTGCACGTTGGGTTTCTTTTTGGTGGTTGTTGGATAGTGAGCAGTGGGTTTGTCCAGGAGTGACTGGGTGGGCTTTGAATCTCGTGGCCTCTGGAGAAGTGACATCAAAGCTCAAGGTGGTCAGTTTGGAGCAGGTGACTCCTGGTCATTGCCTGCCTCCCGAAAGGGCTGTGTGATGATGTGTGGCCAGGTATCTGCTCCTTTCTACTCCACTTTCTTGCTGTGTAGTGCTGCACAGGGAGAGCAGGGGAGGAATCACAGGGAAGCAAAACACTTTCAGGGAACCAAGATTTGTCCTCACCTTGACCTTACAAACAAAGGAAAATGCTGACAAGACGATCTTTGAGTCAAAGCATTCGAAGTATTGTTCAGAGCTGTAAATTTCTAGGGCTGTGATCAAACTAGTTTATGCTAATGCATGTGAGTTAAAAAATAATGCCAGAAGATGTTGTAAAATGGATTGATTTATCCCTGAGACCAACTTAGAGCAATGGACTGTAAAAATAAAATTAAATCCAGACATTTTGGCTCCTAAAGGTTTTCTTTTCAGAGAAGAGGATTTGACCCTGTATCCTTCAAGTATGCTCAGTTTTTACTACCTTTGACATTAGCATCTCTCGTAGCCTTAGTTACACTTTGCAAAAGTACCAAGGAGAAATAAGAGGCTGTTCCCATGTTGAAGCCATATGACCATCATGGCGTGGTTATCGCAACTTTTAGTAGTAATTCCATATTCAAAAAAAATACCATTTTCAATTGTAAAGATGGTACAAATTGTTCCAAAAAGTTTTTATAAATTTATGAAAACACCATCTTTAATTGCAATTCTCCTCCACCAAATAAAGTCACTGCTCAGTGCCTGTAATCGACTGTAATTTCATACTTCGTCTGAGCTTGGGAGCTCTTCATTTTTTAATAATATCTTCTTGTTTATAAATACACTCATGGTACCATATTGCTGCAGAATGTTGATTTGCTTTTATTAATAATCACTTTCTTCTGAGACTGAAAACCAAACCTAAGTCAGGATTAGCATGTCCAAGGATGATTTTTAATTAAATAATGGAGATGTCTCAGGTGAGATTTATTTAGTGTCTCATTTCCTGTTCAGCTTTAAATGGAGACTTGTTTACAAGGAGTTTGAGAAGGGAGTGAGTATAAGTAAGTGTCCTTACAGCTTTGAGGGGATGCTGAGGGGGTTTTTTGTTGTTAATATTTGCATTTGTAAGAATCGGTTGAAATGTTTTGCATGTCATTAAAAGTAGAGTTGGATCAAAGTGGATTTTTTAAATTGCAAAACTTACAAGCTCTTAACTTAAAATTATTAGGATGTTGAAGCTAAACTTGTGATGCTCATGGAATGCAGCTCTTGGTTTGGGTGGGGGAAAAAATGGCCAAGGCCAAAAAGACAAGTCTTTCAAAACTATAGGAAAAAAGTCAGACAGGAATGATGTGTTCTATAAAATGTCTTTGTATCATTGAATTGGCTTTTTTTCCCTTTGTCTGGTAGAAGAAAGCAGCAGCAAAATTTCATTTATTTATTAGGTACATAGAGTTTTTTTCTTGACTAAAATGATCAATACTTCCAAACCCAGCTTCCAGTCATGTATATATATGCTTTGTATTTGGATAGGCATCTCCCACAATTGAACAGTCTGACATGTGAAGGAGTTACCACCTATGTGTTTTGAAAAATATTTTATGTAAGACCTGCAGCACCTTTCTCTTTGAACTCTCAGCTCACAGTGTGCTGCTCTGTGCCCTTGTGTGACTCTAATGACGTTAAAGCTCAGCAGAACAGTCTGTGTTGGTAATGTTAGTGCTACTGGTGCACTCCAGTGGTGGTGGCCTTTGACTTCTACCAGAGAAAGTCCCTTTGTATCAATCAGAATCTTATTGATGATGGGACACATTCACAGATAGCAAATCTGAGTGAAAGGAGAGGGGAAAAAAGCTATTCTTTCAGCTGGGATCTGGTATTAAGGACAAGAATGCTAATGACAAGCAAAGTACTGCTGCATTCCTGTGTCCCTGAGCACTGTGACCAACACACCTGGTAGGAAGGGACTGCAAAGATGTAACCTTCATTTTGCATACATGGAAGATAAGCAAGGAGTAAACCATAGAGACTTAAAGTAAGTAGTGTTTTTCTTGTTAGCACAGCAAAGAGCAAGAACCTTCTTGTTTTAGAATGCTAATGACAAGCAAAGTACTGCTGCATTCCTGTGTCCCTGAGCACTGTGACCAACACACCTGGTAGGAAGGGACTGCAAAGATGTAACCTTCATTTTGCATACATGGAAGATAAGCAAGGAGTAAACCATAGAGACTTAAAGTAAGTAGTGTTTTTCTTGTTAGCACAGCAAAGAGCAAGAACCTTCTTGTTTTCAGCAGTTCTTAGGCCTCCAACACACAGATAGGCTGTACATGGAAGATAAGCAAGGAGTAAACCATAGAGACTTAAAGTAAGTAGTGTTTTTCTTGTTAGCACAGCAAAGAGCAAGAACCTTCTTGTTTTCAGCAGTTCTTAGGCCTCCAACACAGGAGACAGATAGGCTGTCAGGAGTGAAACTTGAAGGCATAAACCTCAAGCACATCATGTTGTGACTGCTGTGTTTAAGTGAATAGACTGCATTTAGTTGCTTGCCTGAAGACTGATGGGAAGATGCCTTAGTGTGTCCATCAGTAGAGTATTTCCACGGGGACAAAATGCATTACCCTAAGTGCCTGCATCATGCTTTGCAACTGTTCTACATCTGGAAAGCTCAGGTTTCTGTAGATTAACTCATTAGTGAACCTGCAACCTTATCTGGAGTGGTTGTTTCTGTGGGATTACTTATGCAGACACGGATTTTGTTACCTCAGCTGTACAGACATGATGAATCTAAATGGCCTCCATCTCTGGCATGATGATGTAGTCTTATTTCGACAACAAAGTATAGTGTTTCTCCATACTGATAGGAGTGCAACAGTCACTCATCAAAATAACTTTCTGGTTTAATTAAAAGAAAAACTGAAGTCTGTCCCTCATTATCTTCCTTACAGCATTTAAAATAAGGATCCTTTCTTTATGGGATTCTCTACAGGCCACTATGGGTTCTATGAGATTATTTGTGCTTTGTGTGTAAATGTGCTTTGCTCCTTGGGCTCAGAGGGAAAAGGTCAGAACTGCTCAGTCAGAACTGGGGATGCACAGGCCCAAGGGGCTGTGATGTGGTCAGTGTGGCCCAACAAGCTGTACTGGTGTACTAGACTTTTCTCTGCATCAGGCTCTTTTGAAAGCCTTTGAAATGAATGATTGCTTGCTTGCTTCTTTTATAAAGTAGAAAAAGTAGCAGTTTTTCCATCCTAGGAGTTCTGTGTTTGCTTTGCTCGAGTACACAGGCAATAAGGGCAAGTATGAAAAGAACTGTAAAATTAATTAAATTGACACTTCAAGAAAATACCTATATTGTTGCAATCCTCAAAGCAGCTGCATAAAGCAAATTTATGACATTCTGCCAAATGTTATTTTTTCATGAGTAAAGGAAACCTAGAGGTTTTGCTCCGCTCTGAAACCTGAGGGTTTGCTTTGATACACATTTTGAGGGTGAGAGTGAGTGTTTGTTGAACTGCAGGCAGCTTGGATGCATTTCTCCCTTCCTGTCAAGTAATGAACTGCTCCTGGATGGCATTTTTATTAATTAATTATCATTATGTCTTAAAAATATGGCATGGCTTATTTGTTTGATTTCTTTTTTTGAAAAGTACGGTGCAAGCTATGCAACCCATACAAATCAGTCCCAGCTCTTTAAGAATCCCAGGCATCATTAATTATGAAGGATATTTACACCTTATTGTCTCTGTTTAGGTGGTTGTATCTCCTTTCCTGGGTCTTCCTTCCCCCTGCTTTAAATTTGGAATAATTACCTGAAGCTGGTGAATTTTTTTACCACCAGGAATAGCTCTATCTAGAACTAGAATCTGGCAGGTTAATATAGGTAAGAAAGACTGGCTGTTCCTAACTTACAAGTCAGGGTCTAGGTGAGGATTCTTTTTGTTGTTTGGGTTTGGTTTTTTCTCTTTCACCATTAGTTGTTGAGCATTGATACCTTTTTCTACATAAGCCTTTTTAACAGTGAAATTCAGAAACCTTTGCTCTAAGCTCTGCTTCGGGCAAACAGTAGCTGTCAGACAAAACTCATTCCTGTGCTCAGAAAGTAGTGCACGAGTTCAGACCTTCAAAGCAGGGCAGTAGAAGGAGATTGGTCTTAACAATGGCCTTGATTGCAGGGGTGAGTTTTCCCCATGTTTCACGTATTTGGAGACCTGGATTTGTCCTATAAAGTGATGAGAAAAATGGCCCACATGGGAAACCATTATTGATTGCTTCCCCTGCCCTTCAGTGATAAATATTGCATGACTATCTGCTCATCCTTTCCATTAAAGGGACAATCCAATATCCATTTTTGTTTTCTCCACTGTGCCAGTATGACAAGCTCTTTCCTAGTCTTGATAAAAAGCGAAACCCAGAGAGGTTTCTTCTGAATGCACAATGACAAATAAGAGAGTAATGCCTTCCACAGGAAATCTCTTGTGTCTGGCTGTTCTATATACTGTTATGGTTCCTTTTTTTTCCCGATTTGATAGTGGAGAATATTTCTAATCCATTAATGTGGGGGATAATTTTATACCTTGAATGTGTTCTCACTGTTAGGATCCCCAGGTTAGCTCCTGAAAAACACTTGGAAATGATTATTTTGTTTGCCAGCATGTTTGCAAGCAAAGCTCAGAATTCTTTACCTGCAGGCAAGCTCTCTTAGAGCTTTTCAGAAACATATGAACAAAACAAAAGCAAAACTCATGCTTCCAAACCCCACTACTAAGCCCCAAGTAGGTTTTTTTTCCTTTATAAAATTCTAAATAGAAATAAAAATACATATACAATCAAACCAACACAACAAGATAGGGAGAGTTCCTTCCCCAGAATATAGGCTAATTGTTGAGTTTTAAGCCGAATATTTTTTCCTTCCACAACCCTGCTTTGTAATTTCACAAACTGATAGGAACAATCCAGATTTTATACTTAAAACAATATGCCATAAAATTTCTCAATTATTTCCACACCCTGAAACATTAATGGCCAAAAAGAAATAGGGCACTGACAGGTATTTGCTGAAACCTCAATCTCACAATTTCTCTTCTTGCTTTGTTGTATTTGAGCTGTGCTTGTAAATTTTCACTCATGGGCTCCTTTGGGCAAGGGAGCTGTTTGACCTCTAGGTGACAAAGCTCTGATACCCACCTGTGACCCTCATATATTTTCCTTTTTTACTTCTCTCTCCTGAGTTGCTCTGCACGTTATTATGCTACTCTGGCTAGGTTCTTAATACCATCCATATTGATTTCTAGGAGATAAATGCCAGGCATGGCCCATATGTCACTGTGATCTAGCACCTCTCCACTTGCTGGTTAGCTCAGGTGAACGACAGCAGAGGTGAGGAGCAGTGTGACA
>NW_008679455.1:67573-96755 GCF_000695815.1 Acanthisitta chloris | reverse complement strand
CCCTAGGACAGACAACAGTGCTGCACAAGAATGATTAATTTAAAGAGAGTTTAAATGGGTGGTGGCTGATGGAAAGCTGCTGAGGAGTCGTGGGTAGGTGATATCTGGCAGGGAGTTCTAACTCAGAGCCCACTGTACTTTGCTGTTGTGTGTTTGCCCAATTGATGAGAGATGATTTATTTCTTGCAAATCAGTCCAAAACACATTTGATGCATCAATCTTTCTTTATGCAGCTCATTATAGCAGAATTGTAATAAAACAGAAATATTGAGAGTGTCTTTCCCCATTGGTACAAATTGGCTGCTCTGGAGGTGCTGATTTATTGCAGATGTGACTAAAGTCCCTTCATGAAGAACAGCAGCTGATAGAAGCCAAGCACACATGGCACTGCAATAGCTGATCTGCTACAGAAACTGCCTGCTGTGTTCTAGAAATTTCAATCCACTCATCGCTGTGTTTATACCACTAGAATGGGGCTCAGGGTACCAGGTCCAGCCTGTGCTCCTGTAGGAAACTACTCCTTAACCTTGTCCTCATACTTTTTCCTGGTGTATGTCAACAGTAAACTGGGGGAAATGTATAAACTCTGTGAAGTAATTTCAAGACTTTAGAATAAAAATGTAAAAGCTAGAAAAATTCCACATAAAATGCTCTTTGTGCACTTGTGGATGCTGAGGGAAACTCACGCCATATATTCATTATACATATGTTCTTCCATTTGCTCATTAGAATACAAATATCCAGGGATAATAACAAGGGAAAATATTTCAGCTGTGTTAAATCCCACTGTGTTGTTTGATAAGGACATGGCCTCAACATTACTAGATGAATTTTTAACAGCAAAATATCATTTTGGGAAATGTTAGTTGAAAGAGAGGACTATAATATTAATCTTGATTTGTTGCATCTTTTTATCTTGTCAAGAGTAAGGAAGAAAATATTGTTCTTCCCTTTACACCAGGAAAAAATACATAATTTATAAGGTTAAAAATACATTTGATTTTGCTTAACATAAGTATTTCTTTTCTTCTGAAACTGTTTTGCAGAGCATTACTGAGAGAACCTCTGTTCTGGTTTTCACTGCTCTGATCTATTCTTGGTTTTGTTTTGGAATTGATCTAAAAAAAAAGTAGCACTGATGCTACTAAAGAACTTGCTGGTCACCTTAGGTTGGGTGTTTTGCCTTTTCTTTCAGGATCTGAAGTGCATCATGCAACTTTGTCTTAATTATTACATTTAAACGTATTAAGTTATAAAGGTGCAACTGTAAGACTTTGAGTAGTTTAGTTTGTTTTGTTGTTTCATTTCTGGGTGCTTCAAACCTTTCATATCATTTTCTCTGCAGTCCTTGTGGTATGCAGTAAATAATGGAATCAATCTGCCTCCTAAAATGCACAAGAGGTTCTAGTCTTGCCAAAGGCACAATTCATTGCAAATTTTTCTTGAGGAGAAAAATAAGATTATTTAATGTAAATTAATACACCTAATGCCTGTCACACAGATCCCTGCCAAAATTCAGCATAATCACTCAATGTGTGAGATGGGTGTGAGACAGAGGACCTGATTATTAAGTAGGAATTTGCCTCAAACAGCTTCAAAATCTTCAACATTTTTCTGGCATACTACATGTGCATGAATACACCTTAGTCTGGTAAGAGAGAGTTTTTAAAAAGACATCAGAAGGGAAGGGAAGGGAAGGGAAGGGAAGGGAAGGGAAGGGAAGGGAAGGGAAGGGAAGGGAAGGGAAGGGAAGGGAAGGGAAGGGAAGGGAAGGGAAGGGAAGGGAAGGGAAGGGAAGGGAAGGGAAGGGAAGGGAAGGGAAGGGAATTGAGTTATGGTTCATGTATACCTATCAACAGTTTGTTGAAGGGCAGAGCTGAGATGATGGAAGAAGAACTGTAGGATTTTTTCACTCTAAAGAAGTGTATCTATAATTAAATGATATAACAAATAAACAAAATGGAAGTGCTTATATTCGGGCAGTGCATGACTTTATCAGTCATTCCCAAGGTGGTTATTCCAGGATACATTTTCTAACCTAAGCTTTCTTGTGAAAGAAAAAGAGAGAAGGAATGTGAAGAGCCAAAAGCAGAGAAAAACTTGGAGAAGCAAGTGAGTACTCTACATTCATGAGAGCAAAAGATTGGACCTTGCTTTCACTTTTAGTAAAAACATGTTGGGCTCCAAGCTGCCTGTGCAGTGGTTGGTTTGCTTTACTTACTCCTTCCATCAGTGAAGTATTTGCAGTCACTGGTTCGTTTGTATAAATTGTTTTAAACAAGTGTTAAGAAAAGACTGAGACCAGGACACATGTGAATATTTCTCCAAGTAATCAAAGTGTGTGAGCTGTTCCTAGTTCTTCAAACGCACATGTCATTACTGTTGTGTGCTACACAAAGCAACATTTGGGCTGTATTCTTTCCCACTGCCACAGCAGCAGCTCCTAGGACTCTGAGAACACAAATTTCCACAGCAGTACATCAAAAGCAATCCTTGGCTATTGTATTGGCTGATGCATTTAGAGTTCCAAACAGCAAGAAGCATTTATAGTTAATAATCTTATTTTATTGTAGGACTAGTGGTTGCAAAGACAGACTGTTTCTTCAATATTGCCATTTCTGAGCCATCTAATGAGAATGTGTTGCCTTGGCAACCAATGGCATAAGTTGGATTTTTTTAAAAAGTAATTAAACCCTCGAAGTCAATTTGCCCTTACTTGTCAGGTTAGGAAATAGAACGTTGTTTATTGCTTTCTGCTGAAGCAATGAGGTTGCTAAGAGGGCCAGGAGGGTTGGAGCTACCTGAGGAGATATCAACTCTGCAAGCCCTTTTGTTAATAAATTATTCTTTTTCTCATATGTGGCAGGTGTGGGAAGGTTCAGTGAAAACTTGTGAATACTTGCATTCAACTGGATTGATAGGGTGTTGCTAAATGGGGACATGTCTTGGCTTTATGATCAGGTGAATGTACACAAGACCAAGATGCTCAGGTGCCACTGAGGTGGGTGTATGTGTGTGAGCATGATATGAGAAACAGTGTCTTTGCCAGACTGTTAGTGGAATAAGACAGACATCTCTGATTTGAGCTCTGTTTGGTGCTGTCAGATTTATTTACCAGCTCTCATGTGTCGCACAACATGGAGTTTGTTTCCAATGCAGACAATGCCCTAAGAACCTAATGGAGGGAGAGGACCAAGTCTGCTCAGTTTCAGGGATCTGAAAAGTGCCTGGTTCCCTTTTCTGTAGCATGATGCACAAAAATTATTGGATGCTCAGGGCATTCTGTGCTTGGAGACAGCTTTGGAATACCCAGAACACATGGGCAGTCATGGAGCAGGATGGGAGAGTGAGGCCCATTTCATGCCTCCTTTGATTTTGCTTGAATTTCCTGAAGTCACTGTATGCTTTTCCCAGGACCTGTCAAACCACATCTTAGAAACTACAGCTGTCAGCTATCAGATCCTACAAAGTTTGTTTTAGCTACACTCTGCTTGTGCCCTCTAGCTCAAAGGAGAATGAGTCTCCAGCAGAGAAATGAGGGAAGAGCCTTTTAAGTGTTTTCATTTTTAACTGTGAAAAAGCTGTGCTGGAGCATCAGAGACAGAAGCAACAACCCAAGAAGCTGCAGAAAGTTTAAAGCATTTAGTTTTCCTGCTCTTTGCTGTTCCATTGAATCTGTATGAAATAAGGTATAAAGAGATCTTTGTAGAATATTTGATATCTTGTTTACTCCAGTACAACAGAAGATCCATGCAAATAACAATTTTTTTATGTTTGGTGGCTGAAACTGGAAACAAATTCTCTTTCAGCTTTGCCTGATTGCCACATTTCAGTTTTTCATATCAAATTGAATTTGGAGACAAGCAGTCTTGGTTTAAAAGGAATTTTGTTATTGTGATTTCATAATATAACACTGAACTTAGATATTAAAAATTACAAAGCCTGATTATTTTTCCTCAAAGTACACATTTTTCTTGCTACCTAATTGTTGCAGACGTCGCTGTGTTTGTAGAGACAGTCAAGACACAGGATCTGTGATGATAGCAAAACTTTATTTCTAATCTCCCACCATCTCTACAGTGCTTTTTTTGTACTGTTCTTCACACACTGTGTTAATTACCTATTGGTCAGTGACATGGTAATGCTTAATTTATTGGTTAACAGTTGCTTACACGTGTCCTTACTAACTATCCCAAAACATTCTCTTTTTATAGATATCTTCTTCCATCCTCACAAGATGCTTGCCTTGTTATTCTCATGGATACAGGCTAAACATTCTCTTTCTATAGTCTTTTCTCACAAGATGTTTTTACCTCTTTATTCTCACAGATACAGGCATATCTCGTCGAGGTCAATGCTGTTCTCATTGGCCTTCAGTCCAGCTGTCATCCTTCACACCTAATGAATAACTTTAACCCATCTAAACATGTCTGAAGGCTGATTTGTATGTCCCCCACCTATGCCAGTGGTTTCCTTTTCCCCTCTCCATGCATGCTGATACCTGACAGGGCTCTTTGCAGTATTTATTGTCTTTGGACTGGTCTCTGTCCTGAGGTGTCTCACTTGAAACGACTACAAATCCATGAAAGCTTAATTAGGTCAATCTGCTCGATGCAGGTGCCTTTCTAATTTACTCTTGTGAATATGGAGTATTTTTATGATGACATTCCCTCTAACAAATCAGAGCTTACAGGTTGTCCAAAGCCTGTGTTTTCTACTTCCAGAGCAGGCGAGTGATGAAGCAGGAGAGCAATCTGCCACCACCTTTTATTTTCTTCCTTCCCTCAAAAGCCTGGTTAGCTGATATGAAAGCAGGAGAGCATTTGTCATGTAGGTTTTTGTTTCCCAAAGTGCAGAACTCACCTGTACACCCACTCAAAACCTTTGGGGATGAGAGAAAGGCTCTGCAACAGGTTGGTCATGTTTGTGCATGGAAGGAGGTGTCTGGCACCACCAAATCTTCCTTGGATAATTTTCAACTATGAACATGAGGAAAGATATAAGAAGAAAGCAATAATGATAGGAGTCACACACATAAGATGCAAATAAGAAAGAGTGAAATATAGTGTAATTTGATAGCAATGAGGAAAATACTGCAAAATCTATCACATCTCTGCTCCTGGTGTTAGGAAGGCAGAAAGAGCTGTTAGGAAGGCAGAGAGCGTGAACTCAAAGTACTTTTATGCAAAGGCTACAGTAATGAATTCCAATCTTGCCTGAGAGCAAGTCTTAAGATAAGTACAAAGGCAAATTTGGAGTATTGATTTTTTTTAAAAGACAATAAATTGGAGTAAGTTGTAAAAAAATTAGTACTGCCTGGAACAGTTCATATTAAATCAGTGCACAGGTAAAGAGGTGCAGGCTCAAAGGGGAGTTTATTGGGATTGGATCTGGGATCTTGGAATCACTGCTCATTAGGGTCACTTCTTGTTCCATTCAGTTCCCATTCCCCTCCCTCCTTTGTTGTAGTAACCCCTGTGGATAGAGCTCCAATTAATAAAACTTACCTTTATGTATGCATTATCATAATACAAAGGCTCAAGGGGCACACAATCCCTTCATGCCTGAGGAAATTTAAAACTCATGATTCTCCTGGGATGCTTGCTGGGAAATGGAGAAAGGGAATAAAGGGCATTCTAACATTTCTGCTGAATGATTGCTACTCTTTGCAAAGTGCTGTGAAGCTTGTTAGATTCTGAACATTTATGGGAACCTTATTGCTATTAGATCCTGTGAAATGACTATAATTAAAAAATTCTGGTCCTTTTTACGTGGAAGATCTGCAGTGCATGTTAAATCATTTTCTTGGAAGAGTCTGGGAGAAATTAGAAATGTGATTGGTACAATAAGAGGAAATGACCAGAAATATTTAAATTTCCAATGTCTTTTAATGGAAAATATTGTGAATGCCAGGTTTGAATGCACATGTACACTGAGCCATGTTTTATCCTTGGGACACAACTCTATGCTAATGATTACTGTTATTAAAAATGCTACTTTTTTATTGTTTAGTCTGTTGTGTGACTAGAAGGCTCAGGCCCATTATAGCTTGTGCTGTACAGAGTATTCATAGAAAGGAAGCTGCCCCAAAAACCTGTTAAAATCTGTCAGGTATGTAATGACAGTCAGTTAAAGAGATAGGGTGAGGGAGAAGTCAATAGCTCAGTAATGCAATTATGGCAGAGTTATAATTAGTGAGTGAAACACTCCAGCTTCCTAGCCAGTGCCAAGTGATCTTCAGCATGCCAAAAAGAACAACTGTAAGCCAAGACTTGAACAATAACTTGGTGGTGTTGGAGGATTCGTACGAGTGCACATGCAATACATGCACATTCACTGTGAGTTGCTGTCCATTAACCAGATTTAATAATGCTTTGCAGAACTGCAGCTTTCGTTAACAAGCACCTCGGAGTGCCAAAGAAACAAATGACAGGATGAGCAGATTAAATAAAGAGACTTTTACAATTTGGCCTTCTGAATGTAGAATATCATAACTTCCAAATTCTATTTCTCCAAGTGTGAGCAGAGTCAAGGAATGTTTAGGGCCTGGGAGGAGCCTAAAGGAGTACAAGTTGTTTGCTCATGATGCTGAGTGTCTAACTACAAGGAAATCCTCTTTTGCCAGAAAAGAAACCTGTAAGCATGTATCACTAAAAACCTCTTTAACTAAGGCAGGATCCCAACAGATAGCGAAGACTTTTCAGTTTGATCCAAAACCTTGCACACAAACAAGATCTCAGTTCCTCATTTGTAATCCAATGCTGAGTGAAAATTCAGCCAGAGATTCATGGTTCAATTTTTATTTTGTTCTGTGTTTCATCCAGTTTTGTATGAACTTATTTATAAAAGTCCACAGTGAGAGTATGGAGATATTTCTTCTTGGCTTTATAACCTGAGTTCATGAAAGATTTTTGTCCCAATAATTTTGAAACCAGACCAGGTCTTCCTTCTTAATCCCAAACCATTCCTAGAAAGGCAAGGTCATTCCTTAGTGAATTCCTGTACAGGTTTACTTTCAGCAATACTGGATAAATTCCCATAGGGACAAGTTTAATTAAACTGACAATCTTCCTAAGCCGTGTAGTTAGTGGGTAGTAGATAAATAAAATTAACTCAGTCTTATTTGTTATTTGTTCTCAGTCTTTAATCACCCAATAGTAATTCCATAATTGAATTACTTAACCATTCTAATGCAAATTGTCTAGCTTACAATTCTTCAACGAGTAAATTATTTATCAGGTACCCATGATGTCAACATTATTCACTTACAGTTAATTTATCTTCATAAAAATTGAGCTAATTTTTATTTATTCCAGAACTGGATGTCTCTTTATTTGTGAAGGTTGAAAATTGAAAACGTGAACGGCTTAATAAAAACAAACTCTCACTTTGTTTTCTCTTTTATTTTTTTAAAAATTTTACCAAAAAGAAAAAGTCAAACAAGAACGAGAATTCAGGGAGGATATGGATCATAGCAGCTGACCGACTTCCACTGCAGTTTTAATAAAGTGCAAACAAGTGAACTGTAGACTAAAAGAACATTGCTAAATACCTGAGATGGAATATAAGTCTTCTTATCAAAGCATACAATCTGTTAAGAACTCATTCTTGTGGTTAAAAAGAGTAGAAGGATTTGCCTACAAAGACTGAATTAAAAGATATTTGAATTAGAAAATCTACTTATGATTTAACAGAATATTTTAGCAAATTTGTGTGCTGCTTCAAAAACATGTGTATTTCTCTTGTAAAATACTAACCAGAATGAATTTACTAGAGAAACTTGACACAGATAAGTCAGTAAGTGCAGTAGAGAAGTCAACAACTGCAGATAGCAAACTCTGTGTCATGAATCTAAACAGTCAGCAAGGCAGGAGTTAACTTCAAACACAAGGTCAGCTCTTCGCTAGTTAGAACAAGATAATTGGACAAGCTACAAGTACCACAGGTTTTGATCTGAAACAGGTGAAAATGTAGCTTCTTAGAACTGATATCTGATTAACTGCAATTAACATTAGGTAAACAAGTGCCCTTAGCCATACAAGACAGGTGGATGAGTAAGGGTTGTGCTGCTCTGTGGTTTTCATGAGTGTTAAGATCTTAGAGAAACCTTCTGAAGTTATAGAGAAAGCTAATTTATTCTTGTTCCATTCTTGTATGGAGAGAGCTCTCAGCTTTGTCTCGCATAAGTAAAGTCATGTAATATGAAGTATTTCTTGGAATTAAAAGCTGGAGAGTTGCTAACTGCTTTTCAGGCAACCCTTATCAGCTGCTCAGAGCACTGAATTGTTGTTCTAGTATAGGGAAAGTTGTAATGATAAGCAAGTTCATAAGGGCTGTAACTGTTTTATTTTCTCTTATGATTGTTTTGCTTGGTCTTTTGCTTTGTTTATTTTGCTTTTGATTTGTTTGCTTTTGCAATTGATGTTTTTAGGACTTAATTCTGCACCAAACATTAAACTGGTGTGTCATTTATTTATAGATACATGAGGGAAGAAAAAGGTTTATTCATTTTCTAGGGGCCACTAAGTCTTATCATAAAACAAGTCCAATTTGATAGAAGGCTGAAGATTATTTTGCATGGTAACAGCGAAGTCCATATCCCCTTACTGCTTTGTTTGAATCAAAGTAGCAGGTAACTTCTGATGTGAATTCAAAGCCTTGAGCCAAAGTTAAGATATCAGGATGGGAGGTATGTGGTGTTTATGCACTTGTTCCTGATTCTGGGATGCTCTTTGATGTGTGAGTCCTGTATGTGATCATTGTGATGTGGAGCCTTCCACCAAAAAAGAGTAAGGAGCTTTGTAGATCCCAGTGTCTGTTTTCTGTGCAGTCTCTTTTCACTGCCTTCGAGGTTTCAGACAAGTTTGCCTGTAGGCTGGTGTAACTGAGAGTCATATGTGAATTTCTAAAAGAATTAACCAGAAATTGCTTTCACAGTTTCTGAAATAATAACAGTTGAATTTCCTTGTTAGAAGACAAGAGCAGCTTAACGTACTTCCTCTATACTCTTACACTTTTATGCTGTAACTTTCTGCTAAATGGTTTGGACAAAACAGCTTGAGGCTCTAGAACATGAACTTCTCAGTCTCTCAGCTGCTTGGCAGACAGCTAAAGGGAGATGGTGCTCACTTGCTCCCTTGCTTGCATGACTCAGATTCTTCTTAGCCTGCTCCTGCTCTTTCTTGGGTGTCTGAATTCATAACTGACCCTTTCCTAGCAAAACTCCCTGTCATGTGATTGCTCAATTATAGTTGTCTGTACTAAGTCTACAGTAATCCAATAGAAGCTCAGAATGGGATTGTGAATGCTGTTGTAGTTATTATCTGCATTTGTAAAACCCTGATTTTTTAACTTTCAGAGTTAGTTTCTGGTACTTTTTGACAGTGACAAATAAATGCTAGGCACAGTGGGAGCTCAGAGCACAAAGTGGCTTACATGAAAGAGTTTTACCCAAGGTTAGAAATTAAGGTTGCCATGAAAGGCAGCTAATTGGATTCCAGGGCTTGCTTCCTATTTAAGAAACATAGGATGTGCAAATCCCCCCATTGTTACTCTTGCCACGTAGTGACAATTAAAGCTTTTACCTGAAAGCATCAGACAATTGTGTGCATGTAGAAGGGGAAGAGGGGAAATCTCTTTTTGCAGTATACTGGGGAGAAAATGATGGCTGATACCTGATTAGGGTAACAAATGTACAGGAGCTGTAAAACTCAGCTTCTACTTTGTCTGGATATTCTAAATGAATGGTTTAATTTGAAAACATTGTTACAAATCTGGCTGGACTCTAACTCTCACTAACCTCTGGCTGCTTTAGGCTCTGCTAATGAGGTGCTATTTATCAAACTCTATCATGAGCTATACTTTCTTTAAAATGGTTCTGCTGGCAATATGATTAATTGATTCTTAGACTGTCACCTTTGCAATCTCTGATCATTAGAATTATCCTCTTGTCAGTTGCCTTCACTTTGCAGATAAAATATAATTTCTGTCTTAACAATGGATATGTGTTGGCTTAACCCAGAATGCCCTAACCAACAATTTCTTGTGTGTGTGCTCTTTCTTATCCTATCTGAGCATATAAAACATATCTCAAATAGATTCTCACGATCTGTCTAAGCTGGGAATTTTTTGAACATGCCAGTGCTGTGACCTTACTTGAAAGCACCAGCAAGTTGTAGAGTGGAATGATGGGAAGTGGGTGTTAAGTATCTCCCAGAAACATGGGACATCAATTGTTAAATATCTTCTGTTTTTCCAGCACATCTGTAACGGTAAAGATCAGTGTGGTACAGGCACCGGGAATTTGTTAGTTCCAAGTGCTTCCACTAGTAAGGTACAGCAAAGAGGTATTTTTTTAACCATGAGAGGAATTAAGGTCTGAACCAGCCTTACTTTTACCTACAGTGGGGAAAGCAATCTAAGTGCTTGTAAGCTGTGACCATGAGATTTTTATGATGTGTTTGCAGCAATAGTATAGGCTTAGACAGGATTCAGGAGGTTGCCTCAGTACAGCTATTACACTCCTATTGTTTAGCCCCATTCTGCCTACAACATGGGGCAAGAGGAAAGGTGAAGTGAGTTACTGAAACCTAGACAGTTGTTACTGAAGAGAGTAAGTTAGAACCTACCTGCCACTGGTGCTCCCCACTCAGGTTCATGAGAGCTTAGCCAGGTACTATAAGCTTGGAGTGTCACAGCTGCTGGTTTTCTGCACAAGAGTGAGAAAACAGTCTGATTTTTTTTTCCTGGTGTCATGTGGGATTGCCCTGTTAGACCATGGTGTGTCTTTTGGTTTCATGTCTTTCATGCTTTCATGGAGAAATGGTAGAGATCAGGGAAAGCATCAGTATTTTTTAGTAAGAAAAGGAAAGGAACTAAAAAAAAAAAAAAGCAGTTACTCAAGTCTCTTATTAGACATGATCATTGACCATGAGTTTTGTCTCTGCAGTTGAACTGGGCTGATAAACCACCATCCTTTCCAGCCTTGACACTGCAAAAATAGCCAAACTCTCTTGGAACAGAGAGACTTGATATCCTTGAGTACCACAGCCTGTCCTGCAGTGAATGTTTGACTGTGACCTTAGCACCAATGTCCCTGTAGCTTTGCTTTGTCATGTGTGTAGTCTGAACTGTAGGCAGATTTTTAAAAGAAGCAAACACCATAAAATCAAAAACACTATCTCATGCTGATCAAGCCAGGGTGATTCTGGAAGTTGTCAGATACTCTTTGTTATCATCTTTCAGCTGAAGATTATACTTTATGCAAGAGCTATTTGGCTGTGTCCCTTTATGTTCAGCTAGGATAGTTTTGGTGTCCAAAGCTAACCAGTGGCATTTCTTTTCAGTGATATACTCATCTATGCAAACTGAAATTCCTGGTACTATCCATGAAGAGTTGTACTCTTGGCACCACTGTCATCTGGTGCAATTCTGCTCCCCAGAGTAGAAGAGAAGCTGCTGGAGTTCAGCACAACTTGGAGAGGAAGTGGGTAAGCAAACTGAGGTTAGTTACTGCCATTTTTTGCATTGTATCTGTAGGCAAAGGTCTCTATGCAAGGACAGAAGAGGTTTGGAACTCTTGCAACAGGCATACATTTCTCAGTGTAAGTTTTGGTATCCCTTTACTAATTACCTTCATCCTTTACTTTCCTCAGTACTAATAGGTGGGGTGCTAATGGTGATATGATGCACTGTTTTTGACTATAGCTTAGCATAATTGAGAATAATGATAACATAATAATGATAATGGTCTTACATTGCAGCTCTGTCTCCAGGCAGTGGAAGTAGGATGGTAATTCCTTGTCAGTTAATGAAAAGAAAAAAAGTTGCTTGAGATCTGCAAAGGGAATGATTGAGAGTCTAGGGCAATGTTTGTAAAAACCTCCTGAAAAATCTGAAACAATCTCTTAAGGATCTGCCAAACGTTTTTGGGAACAGTAAAGACGATTGTATTTAACCAAGCATTAGCATGATCTGTGAAAACAGATGCTCTCCCTCAAGGACAATGATGAAGCATTAATTACAGGTAGAGATGAGTTGAAACAAAGACTAGAAACCTGCTGCTACCAGAGCCTTGTTTTGGTAGAGCTGATTTATTGTAGCTAACTGTGGAATACAAGTCCTAATGAAGATGAACCTTGAAACCAGGCACGCAGCCATTCTTCTATGGCCCAACATGATACATTGAATTTGCATCATGTTGGAAATTGAGCTTGGTATGAATTGCAGTTGTAATGAGCAGTTTGCTCTGTGATTTCAATGAAAGCACCTGATGATGATAACTGCCTTACGAATGCCAAGGACGCTTACCCCTCTTTAGAGCAAATTACTTCCTGGACCACATCAGTCACAGCATGGTGGAGGTACAGCTTGTCTAAACGAAAATAAATAAATTCAAGTAGGTGATTAAATGTTGCTGCCTGTGATAACTGCAAAGCAGAAGATTTGCCTTAACTAAGACAGAATAGATCAATTCATGGTTGGGTTTTCCTAGTCCAAAAACAGTGGTCAACAGAGGCAGAGAATACTCACACCTGTAAATGTAAGAGTAAGTAAGAGGTAGTAGTGTGCTGTTTTGTGCTGAAGTGGAGTTAACTTTCTTCACAGTGGCTAGTATGGGGCTATGTTTAGGATTTGTGCAAGGCACAGGATTAATAATACAGAGATGGTTTTGTTATTGCTGAGCAGAGCTTACACAGAGCCAAGGCCTTTGCTGTTATCCATACTGCCACATGGCAAGGAAGTTGGGGGTGCATGGGAGACTGGGAGGAGACACAGCTGGGACAGGTGACCCAAACTGACCAAAGGGATGTTCCATACCATATGACATCATGCTCAGTATATAAGGTGGGAGGAAGAAGGAGGAAGGGGGGACATCTGGAGTGATGGTGTTTGTCTTCCCAAGGAATCGTTACGTGTGATGGGCCCTGCTCTCCTGGAGATGCTGAACACCTCCTGCCTGTGGGAAGCAGTGAATTAATTGTTTGTTTTACTTTGCTTGTGTGTGTGGCTTTTACTTTCTATGTTAAACTGTTTTTATCTCAACCCATGAGCTTTTCTAGCTTTTACCCTTCCGATTCCCCCACCCCCACGCTGTGCAGTTCTTGGTTGTTGGCTGGGGTTAAACCACAACAAGTAGGCAGTGTGTGCATATAAATTAGTAGGTGTATAAAAATGAAAGGTGCCACTAAAAGCAGAGTAATGACAATGTTCTGGTAAACAAGGAAAGATAGAAAAATGTAGAAAATAAGAATTTAAAAGCTTTTTGCCACTTTAATTACTGTACAGTCTCACAATCTCCCTGTTGCTGATGTAGCTCCACTTTAAAACAATTGCTAATTTGCTTAATTGCATGCTTGAGCTATTATTATCTCTCTGGAAAGCACAGTTCAAAGTCTGAGTTTCTTCTGTATTGTTGTTCTACCTGGCACAGTGCTGTGGTACTCAGAGGGATGCAAGAGTTATTTTTGGACCTCCAAACCAGTGTAGCTGTATTAATACACTGCTCTGCCAGTGCTGAGCCATCCTGGAGTGCAGTTATCAGGCCTAGTGGTAATGCTGTGCTAATGCAGAGATGCTGCTTCCCTGCCACGAGGACTGTGCTCAGTCACACAGCTGGACCTGCAAAAAAAGCTGGAGAGCTTCTTTCATTGTCTGGCAACTCATTGTTTAACACAAACCGTATTGTTTAAAATGCACATTAGCTTAGAAATTCAGAAGACCCTGCAAAGGAAATTAAATATATCAGTTGGATCCCCAGAAATGAGCGTATGCTGAAAATAGGTATGAGTTTCATGTGGTTAAGGATGAGAGTGCAGAGTCAAAACAGCATAGAGTTCATCTTTTTCTATTCATTAAAAAAATAGGAAATGGAACAGAAAACAGTAATTAGAAATAAGTTATATCTTAGAGGAAGGAAGGAAGGAAAAATAAAATTGCTCTGAAACAGAACATGTATAGGAAGACAATAGCAGTACTTATTTCTTCTGTAATTGGTGCAGGTAAGGCAAGGCATGAAGAAGCATAAATCAGAATAACTGAGAGTCTTTTCAAATTCTGCTCCAGTCTCTTATACTTACCATAGTCATCTACTGCACTTATGTAATATTTAGATCAGACACAGTATGGAAAATGACATGTCAAAATAATTATAATTGCCTTTTCATTTTTAAGTGAAGCATTTCTATCCCTCATTTGCTTTGCTCACATTCACAAGGTGTCTAGAAACCAAGTTTATCTGGTAAATATCCATTCATATTTACCAACTGATTCAATTCTGAAATAAAATGGAGTGATTCTTTTATGGAATCTCCTTGCTTTTATAGTTATGAAGATATACATTCTCAAGAATATTTCAGTTATAAAGCCATATTTTCCAGGGAGAACTGAGGTCCTGCAGGGACAGGTGTGTCTGTGAAGTTGTTATCAGTAATTTGTACTGTTACCTTTTTGCTGTGCTGTAAACACTAGTGACCAGGTGTGTGTAACTAACTGCCAAGTATGGAAGGCTTAAATACAGGCATCGATCATGCATCTGGAACTATTGGCAAATTTGTTTGCAGGGGGACAAGGGTCATGCATTGATCAGCTTACAATGAGGATTGAATGTGAAGAAATCAAATAATAATCTGTTCTTATAAATAGAATTGGTAATTCTGGTGTGGAGGAAAGAACTAAACACTGCCTTAAAGGTTTTGCATTTTCTTATGTTCTGGAATTTAAGGCAGTTTAGTATATCATAGTTCTCCCAGTGGCGTTGGATGTTTATGCAGCAAGTTTTCTAGCTCATACTTGTAATAGCTCTACGGGTGCTTAAAATTCCTCCAACGCAAGCACTCTGACTCCTCACAGCCTCTGTGGTTCAGGTTACACTACAAGAGGCACATTAATTGCATCACCTGGCAGAACTAAAACTGTGCTACCTTGCCATGGAGACCCTTCAAAGTGTCTAGGAATAGCAATGACCTCAATATAGAGCAAGTGCATGCTCATCTTTTAATGGCAGATATCTAGCTGAATATCAGGCTGGTGGAGGGACTCGAGCACAAGTGCCATGAGGAGAGGCTGAGGGAGCTGGGGGTGTTCAGCCTGGAGAAGAGGAGGCTCAGGGGAGACCTTATCACTCTCTACAACTCCCGGAAAGGAGGTTGGAGTCAGGTGGGGGTTGGTCTGTCCTCTCAGGCAACCAGCAGGAGGACAAGAGGGCACAGACTCAAGCTCTGCCAGGAGAGGTTTAGGTTGGATATTAGGAAGAGATTTTTTATGGGAGAGTAATCAGGCATTGGAATGGGCTGCCCAGGGAGGTGGTGGATTCACCATCCCTGGAGGTTTTCAAGATGAGACTGGATGTGGCACTTAGTGCCATGGTGTAGTAACCATGCTAGGATTGGACTTGATGATCTTGGAGGTCTTTTCCAACCCGGTTGAGTCTATGATTCTATGGTCTGTTTTCTCAGAGTGAATTCCTTGGACTTACAGTTAAACAAAATTTTCTCCTGCTGATATGGAGAACAGCAGGTTTTACCTTTTCAGCTCTTTCAGAAGACAAGTGGGCTGAACCTACCCTTCCAATAGCAAATCTATTGATTCATCCATTTTCAGCTGCTTAGAGATCAACGTTATTTCAAACCCCAGTGGACTTTTCGCAGGAATTTGAGACGAGTTTAATTCAGTGTAGGTTCCTGTTCCCTGCTGCTAGTCTGTGTGTGCTCCTGTTGCATCACTGCTGAGTCCTGATATGGTTTTAGAAGAAAGGGTAACAATGGAACCACTGCTACCTCTTTTAACATCCCTTGGTGAGATGGTGCTGAACTTGCTTGCTGGGGGAAAAAAGACAAGAGTAATTTTAAATGTAATTTTTAATTTACAGCAATGCAGCTTACAAATGCACATAAAGAGGTCTCTGGGCTACACTTGTGCATGTGTGTTCTATACTACTTTCTTTCCAGCAGCTCCTGTGCAATTGTGTACTGATTGAACCCAGTCACAGATCTAATTGTGACAGGCTGGAATCCCTTTTAGCCAGGAACTGCTAGAAGATGCCAAGATCCCAAGGGGGATTTGGGGATTCACTACAACAGGTTAAGACAAGAAGGCTGAGGTAAGAAGGAAAAAAATAATTGGAGATGGCAGTTGTCAGATAGAGTAGTTTGCATGCCTGCATATGTGCATTGATGTACTGCAGGGTATTCCTCAAATAAAAGCTGACACTGCAGCAATGGATTGGTCATTTCTAGAGATAAACAGCAGCTCTTGGTTGATTAACTGCCAAGAAAACACCATTCTTTTTCAAAAGCTTTTGATGAGTATTTACACTTCACAAAATAGGATTATGGAATCAGGCTTGGCTATCATCTTTTGCTTCTCCCTTGGAGAAAGCAGGATATAATCTACCTCTAAAATAGCCTCAGCCCTGGGGGAACAGCATTGATTTCATCCTTTTTTTAATTTTCATTGCTGATTTCTGGATAAACATAAACATTCCTGTAAGTTGTAAGCATGTTACTGCTAATGAAGATTGCTTTTAGTTTGGGTGGTTGTGGTTTTTTCAGTTTACACTTCTGTGAGTCTTAAAACCGTATCAGTTGAGTGTCAGCCAATGGCAAAGGTTACTTTAGTTGTCGCAGCAAGTTATTCCTGATTTTAGGGCTGCCAGTTATGTTTTGTGAGATGTGAAATTCAGATGGAAGCAAGTTAGAAAGGCTTTAGATGAGAGCAGCCAAAAGTTGAAACATAAGCTTTTTTTTAAGCAAACAAGAACAGTTCTTCCTGGAATGTTATGTTTCAGGGAGCAGCACTCCCTATGGAATGAAGGGCAGTCCAGCCACTGCTCAAAAGATAGATTTACTCCCAGCTCTGCAAATGGAGGCAGATGGTGCAATGGTATCTCTGGACCATATGTTCTTTGTTTGCTCAATCGGTTCCTCCTTTGTCTGTTTTTGTAAGTCTGCACTGGTTTCTCCACCTGCTCATTTGTGAAAGATGAATGGACTCTTTGCTGAGCCTTGTCTGTCATTTTTACTTTATTTCCCCTGACCACACTTTTAAATGTCACTTTCTTGGAATTGCCAAGCAGTGACTTTTTGAGCATTTGAGTCTAAAAGACATAAGCAAAGCAACATAAGGCATTAAGGATGCAGATGTCCAAGCAGTTGCAGTGTAGTCCCTTCAGACTGCTGAATAGTACATCTTTTCACTTATGCTGGTTTAATTTCAGTGACTTTGCTGTAAGTGTTCACAGTTTGCCTCTTGTTAATGTTTCAAGTCTAACTGCTGATAGATTGAAAGGAATTGATTGTAATTCTTTTGGGTGGCATTTTGCTTAGCTACTGTAAGTTGAGTCTGCCCAACTTAGGCATCATTAAGAAAAATCATATGTTCCATAAATATTTTTATTAAAGCTTTATTCCCCAGCTGGAAGACAGAATTACCATTCTAAGATAACTGACAGAAATAGTGCTAAATCAACATTACACTGTCAGAATAGAGATAAATTTAGTCAAAAGGCTGTTACTACTGAAACACTCTCATTCTATCACTAAGTAATGTGCATTCCTAATAGCATTGAGTGAGCTCTTAAGCAACTAATTTAAGCAACTAATTTCTTTTAAAATTCCAATTAGAGTACAATGTTGCTACTAAAGTTGCTTTGTTTTATCCTGTAGCTGAGAAGCAATAGAGACATAATTTACCAGTATAATGGAAGCAAGTCCCTAAGATGGAGCAGCATGTTTCTGGTGGCCTCTAGGGTTCCCGAGTGCCCCTTTATTTCTTCTTCTCCAAGTGATATTAATAAACTGCAGTCCTGCCACGTGGCAAGTGATTCCTAATCACCCCATGGATTTAAGCAAAAAATACTTGTGAGAATTAGCAGAGGAAGTTCTGTGAAAACTGAACCAGTTTGCTGTTTCCAACTGCTTCTCTCCAGCACTGGTAGCACCAGCTGCTTTGGTAGCTGCAGCCCTTGCAGCAGTGCAGTGCCTGCAGAAATTAAACTCTGAGCTCTCTGTTTGGGGTTGGTTGCTGGTCTATAACAGCATTAAACATCTTTACCAGTTCTTTTTGTTGCTCTGATCACTAGAAGATTTGGTCCTGGGCATTCTTCTCACTGGCATATCCTTGTTATTGAACATGTCCTGCTGCTAGTGGTATTTGATGAAGTACTTGTTTCTGTCTCGAAAACATCTCCCTTGTGACTTTCTTCTGTGTCCTCATGCAGGCATTAAAAGGTCATGTTAGAAAACCTCTCCAAATGCAGTCAGAGCTGCTGCTACAAATGTGCTTTCAGCCTCTGCCAAGCTGTAGGCAACCAGAGAGATGAACAAGTGAAGAGAAATTGAGTAGAGCAAGTAACTGTCTGGCCATGAATCTCCTTTCCCCTTCAGTTTGCTTAGGTGCGTGACAGATGTTTACCTACAAAGATTTATGAGTAGGCTTATTTAGAAAGATTTGATCTGGCATTTGAACCATGCTCAGAATTGGGAACATTTTGGAGGATAAGTTGATGAATAGCCCTATTTGTTGAGCCAGGTAGGCTGAAAAGTAGTATTAAGGTGCAGAAGATTCATCTAGAAGGAACTGCAAATGTAAGAAATATCTATTTGAGCTAGAGAATGGCGTTGACAAAAAAACCCTAAATCATGTGTAAAGTGGCTCTGGATAAATTTAGATTGGAATTGGAAGACTTACTATTATATCATGGTTTAAATTGAATGTTTCAGTCTAGCAGGTTATTTGACAAAAGTGAATTTCAGACTGATTTCAGCCATCTTTCTCTATTTGATATAGGACAGTTCATGTGACACCAAAGAAAAGGCTGCTGTTCTTTCAAGCCAGTCTTCCATGGCTTGCAAGACTGTCTCAAAACTCAGTGGGAGATGCTGTTAAAAACCAAGATTTTAATGAGAATCTGCTGAGAGTAATGAAGAAATCAACACTGATTACTCCCAGCATCCCTATGATTTAATCAAATTATGTTTGTTGAGACAAACACTACTTCCTCTACAGTTCTGTGCTATTTAATATGATTTCATCTAAATGTATTCTATTGGATAAAAATTGCATTTTTCCGAACTTACAAATCATAACCTGGTGTTTGCTCAACTTCCTTCTCACCCCAATGAAGATTGGAAGGCACTGTTTTATAAATTTCAGAGGATCTCAGTTTTGCATTTTCATATTGTCAAAACTAGTATGCAACCACATCTCTCCATATTTCCATTGTGTGTTGAAATAGAATCATAGAATAACCAGAGTTGGAAGGAACCCTTGAGGATCATCTAGTCCAGCTCCTACCCTGCACAGGACATCCCTGATAATGACATCATGAGAGCACTGTTGAAACACCTTTTGAACTGTCAGGCTTGGTCCTGTGCCAGAGGAGCCTGTTCCTGTGCCCAGCCATCCCCTGGATGAAGAACCATATTCTAATCTCCAGGCTAAACCTCCCCTGATGCAACTTCAGACCATTTCCTTGGGTCCTGTCACTGGTTGTCAGAGAGAGGAGGTCAGTCCCTGCCCCTCTGCTTCCTTTTGTGAGGAAGTTGTATACTGTACTATATACTGTATATCTCTCATCCACCTTTCTGTTTCATGCCTGAGCTGCACCTTTTGAGGGATGGGTGGTCTTTTAAATAATTAATTACTAAACTCTAACTGGAGAGTTTTATAGTAAAGCAAACCTTTTCTCTGAGAAATGTCAGTTTTCCACATTTTCCATTTGGGGGTGTAGAGATGGAAAATGTCTAGAAAGAGCCAGCCAGTTCTCTTTACCATCACATGAATGAAAACCAATGGGGAAAATTAATCTGGTTTTATCAGCCCTTATGTACATTGTACAAGGCTAGGGCAAGTAACTTTTTTAAAGGCAAATTCTTCACTGAGATTTGGTTTTTTCTAATCTTCATCCATCACCCCAAAAGATGAGGAACAAATAAAGGCTGAGATATGAATATCAAAATAATGTCAAGAGGATGTTCTTGCACAGCAGTCCTAGGGAGGCTTTAATACTTCCCATGTAGATGATGACATATGTTGATTAATCCATATCACTTCACTCACAGATGTGCAGAAATTCCATCAGATGCTTTATTGCCTACAGAGGGAGTTGCAGTTAGAGTTCACCTGTCGCCTTCTCAAAATTTATTTAAAGAGGGAAAACAACAACACTTCCCTGAAGAGCTGCAAAACTTGAAGCTGGTTCCACATTCCCTTTCATTATAGGGAGCAATCAGTCCCCTACCAATCACTGGCATCCTTTAAGCATGGATATTGTCTCATGTTTTCTTAAGGAACTTCATTTTCCAAGATACAAGATACTGAATGAGCTGTGAGAATAAGTGCCACACTTGCTGGAAAAGAGATCTCCTGGAGACCTGATGCTGGGGTAAGGGGTGAGTTTAGGTGCTGGTGGGGAGGGAAGTGAACATAGGACAGTGAAGTTTGCAATGGGAAGGAGAATGGAAGTGTACAAAAAGCATGTAGTAGTTCTACAGCTAGGTATAGGTCTTCTGGATCACATTCTGCACTGGTGAATAAAACAATACAAGTTGTGCCCAATCATAAAACCAGAGGAAAGATACTCAGGTTAAGAATGGACTTAAGAGCCAACCCAATGTAGGTTCACTTAGAGAAGAACTAATTGAGAAGTTTTGAAGAGGATGGGCCTATTCCAGGGTGCCATTCATTTTAGACCTTATCATTCTACAGAAGGTAATTCTCATTGCTTTGCAAAAAAATTCAAGGATTCAATACTTTGTAACCCACTCTACATCTGTCGTAGAGAACAGCCAATTCCTCCTTCATTTAGTTGCACAAATTAATGCCAAAATAATACAGGGAATTTAGCTACTTGAGTAGCCCCCTGTTGTTTTCCATTGTGCCTTCCTATGTCTGAACATACAGATCTTGCCTAGTGAGAAGTCAGACTGAGTTCTCTTAGACCTCCCAAGGAATTGGGGGGCTGAGAAGTTGCTATGGGTTTCTTTTCTTCTCAGTCATCAATCCTCATTAAATTAATACTGCTAAGCCTAAGCATCCACAGTATGGCTACTCTGCTCACTGGTATGTTTATTACTTTCTCCACTCTCCTCACTTCTGGAATAAAGGGACTTTTGTAAGAGTAATTGTCATGAAGGTGAATGTCTGAACTGGCAGTTTCTTTTAATAAGCTCTCTTCAGAAGATTTTCCTCTTGTAATAATGAGTACTCAATAAAGATATTTTACGTAGGATGAGCAATTCTGGCTGATGGTTTCCACTAGAACAAAATGACCAGCTTGTTAGTCGATGATCCCATTCCAGAAGGAAATAACCACAAATTATTATACTAAAGTGCAAAAGAAACAAGGCATGGCTCCCTGGCACCTGGGAGTGGATAACCCAGAGAAATTGTTATTTCAGAATCGATGCAAACACAAGTCTTTCCTTTTTCTCAGCTGAACCTTTCCCTATGCTCTTATTGCTGGGGTGGGGTGTGGGTTTTTTTGTTTGAGGGGTTTTGTGAGGGATTTTTGTGAGGATTTTTTTGTTTCACCAGGTAGAGAGAACCAAGTTTTCTTGTTCACAGATAATTTTCTTGTCATGGAGTGTCTAATGACCTCAAGTGGTCAAGGGCTTCATTTATATTCCATAAGACTCCCACCCTAAAGCAAACTTCAGAATTAAAATAATTATCATAAATGAAAAACTATACAGCAAAGGCAAAATTTCAGGTGAGAAGGAAAACAGGGCAGTATGAAAAACTGTGTGTAAATAAATGGCTTGTCATAGCTATAAATAACAAGAAATTATTCTTCTCTTGCCAGCAGGGCAAGGAATTACTGAAGCTGAGATATTCATGTTCCTTGTTCTCACACAAGGATTTATGTGAATGTAGGTGTGCATATATATGTATGCAACTAAATTTATAGGCAACCTTCCTGTGGAGATTGGAGGATTAAATGATAGTTGCTCCAGTGGAAGTTGTGTTAGGTTGTGAGTTGGTCATGCATTGAGTTTGATTTGCTTGAGGTTTTGTACTTCTTTCCCTTCTTCCTCCACCCCCTATCTCCATCTATGAGCTCATTTGCATCCACCCTGTAGTTTAAATTGTAACATGCTGAGAAAATACCAGTTGACCAGGTTGCTTGCTATGAACATGCTGTTAAAATATCCCTGCCTTCCACAGCTTCACTTCTGCTTCTCTGGTTTTGCTTGGGGGTGTCACTGAGCTGCCTGGCGAGGCAAAATGGTGCATGTGGTCCCAACTGGTTCAAGGCCAGATGAGTTTCCTGACCAACTTGTTCACAGTGCTATCAGTCAAAATGTTCTTGCTGGCACAACTGCTGGTCACTGTGCTGCATCCAGGAGTAGGAATTGCTACCACAGGCTTCACTCCTCCTATGGTATCCTTTCCTGCAGCACAGCATGTGTATTCCTGGCAGTGAGTTCCATGGCAGCACGTGGTTAGAAGCTTCTCTTTCTATGTCTGTCTTACTTTGCAGCAGCATCTGCACTTGTGCTGTGAATATAGGAAAGTCATATGTATGACACAGGGTAGTACAGCTGGCTTAATTTCCTCTGAGTGTGCTACCTGTAGTAATGAGAGGAAGGGAGTTAATATTTCTTTCTTTGGGATAAATCCTGAACCCCAGCACTATTTTTAATTTGTATTTTCCTGAAGTGCTCTCTCCCTTTGGGACTGTAGCACCTCTTCCACATAGAGTTATCTCCTCAAGTGTATCCTCTTCCTATCATTTTCTGACGTACCTGTGATTATGACAGGTCACAGGGCCACATGAGGCTGCTTGAAGTTGTGCCCCTAGTAACAGTTCAAGGCATGCACAGAAGTGCATTGCTGTCATCTAGTGATGAACAATGACAGGTTTGCCAGTTGCAAATTAATTGTATGGATCACAAGTATAGCTCGTGCAGCTGTTACCAGGATTACCAGCCAAATTTGTTATAAAAGAGCATTAGTGAGCCCTCTAACAGATGCCTGGGTCTGGATTGTGGCCAATTCTGCAAAAAAAAATAAGCCCACTAACCTTTCCTCTGCTGTGATCCTTCCAGTTGGAAAGGAGCCTACAAGAGAGCCTGGGGGAAAGGAAGGAAGAAACCTCATTACCTCAACTCACAGCTTTGCTTTAGCATAGACCATCAGAACTTGCACTGCCTGGATAGGGTCGTGGAGGCTGCAAAAGACATTGTGGGCTCTTGTACTGCCTATGGTAAGGCAGCAACTGTGCTGAAATACCTGCCTGCCACACTAGGGAATGCAGAATATGGATGTTTCTGTGTCTATTTGAACAGCAGCCACTACATACCAGGAACAATGTCAGAGAGTGCCAACAGGAAGCTGTGGGAATTATTTGTGGACATGGCAACTGCTAGGTTATGCCTCCATCTAGTTAGTACATCCTGCTAGTAACCTATCAGACTAGTACCCTGACCTGTGACATAGTGCTCCCGAAGAAAACTCCTTTACAGGCTAAGAGGAGAAATAACCTGTGCTGCTTCTTAAAGCTTTTGTCCTAATGGCTAGTCACAAAAAATAAATTGGCTGAAGACCAGGAGTGGAGATTTAGTGGCCTTTTGAAGCATTAGGGTCATCTGCACTCATTGCATAACTGTCCGATGCCCACTCCCTCTTCAACTTTGATTGATGGTTTCAGCCTTAATGAGCATCCAGTGGCCAATGAATTTCTCAGCCTAATTATATGCTGTCAGACAAAGTGCCTGCATGTAGGTTTTTTCAATTATTTTTTTTGGATCTGCCATCTTGTAGCTCTGATTAATGTTGGCTACTACCCCTGGTATAGGATTGGAGTATGCCAGCCAAAGTCTCAGATACAGAGGGGTCTCCTTTGTTCTTCCCTGCATATCCAGTGCATGATAACACTATGCATGGGATCTCAGGCAAAAGCCAACCTGCCTTGGATCCTAACTGCAGGAAAACACATGGCACTTCCAGATTTATGGCAGTAAAACCTTTGTGCCCTAGACATCAACAGGGTAATACAAATCACATTCAGAAGCACTGGGAAAGCTTTTCCTTGGTGAATATTCTGATGGCTGCTGGCATTCTGTTTGACAGGGGGATGATCCTTTTGTGATTGTAGACTTATCATAGCTCTTCCTTGCCTATTAGTACCATTTCCCAAGGTGATGGGAAGAGAACTTTATCAGTTTTTTCATCTTTCCTCCTAGCATTATTGATTATCACTTTGACAGGAACTCTGAGATTTTGCTTTGTGAGGAAGGTGACCCTCACAAGGAAAGTGGAGCAAAACCTGGTGAGATACTAATGCTGAGCAAGGTCTGTGTTGGTCACTAGCTGCTTTTTACTTTTTGATTTTACTGCTTGATATATTAAAGGTCAGAATGGCATTTTTCATGGTCCCTCCTACTCTCTATAACATACATCATTTTTGTTTTCACTGAAATGTGGGCGTGTTTCTCCTCAATTAGTAGTTGTAGAGATCATGCTCTGCATGATTAGATCTATCCACTTAATCCATGCACCAAAGTCTTAAAAATGAGCCCTTACAATGAATGCTGAACACTACTAGGATCTGAATAGTATAGTGTTTTCTACTTTTTTGACCTATGACTCCAGTGATTGGTTGGGAGTCTAGATTGCAATAAATTGTTTCTTAAGGATAATACTTTTTCTTTCTTTTTGCAAGTTATTTATATCAAGTTTAACAACCCAGATACTGGCTGTATGAAATAGCTTTCAGTGCAGTCTGCTGTGTTGGCCATTGTTCACTTTAAAGGCAGCTTGCAGTTTCTAGGTTTCCTATTTTCTTGGGTTTTGTTTTTGTTTTTATTTTATGTCATAGCTGACAGTATCTCCTGACTGAATAACTTCAACTGCACACTTGCTTCTGGGGCTTGAGATCTACAGCCTGGGAGTAGAGGCTAAAGGAGGGAATTGATTATAGTACAGCTATATAAAAATAAATTTAAAAAAGCTACAAACATGAATCTGTCAGAGGAGAAAGTAATAATCTTCTTCCATCTTCTTGTATGGAATCATCTGTTCTTTATTGAAATGAACAAAATATGCTTTGCTTCAAGATCTTCTGCCTGATAACTTGTCCTCTGTGATCTCTTATCTTGTCTAAGCTTTCTTTTCATTCCCTGTTTTCTTAGTTGTACATCAAGTTCTCTTGTTTGTTTAGCATGAAGACCTCAGTGTGTCCCTTTGATCATTCTTAAAGTTTCCTCTGCTGCATATTAGTGGAGACAAGTACCTATCTGCTGCAAATATCTTCCCTGCTAGAAAATGATTTGGGAGAGTGTAAAAAGAAGGGATAGAATGTCTTGTCTAGTCCACTTCCCCTATTTAGCTTTAATTATTGACTTTGAGCAAGAAAAGGTTGACATTACTTAAAATAACTGTTGCTATGACATCCTTCTGCAGTATGTGATGAAGCCAAATATCCACAGCATACAATGAATGCTGGAAAAACAGGGCACTAGTGCTCAAGCAGTTTATACCTTAAAGAATTCTTACAGCAAATGACCAAAGGCAATTTCAGTCCTGCAGAAAACTGATGTTCTGAAACTTTATTCTACCACAGATCAAGATGTCAAGATGAAAACTTGTGCTGATTCTGAAAACTTTGTAACCAATGTTTGGAAAATACATTGTGTATCAGAGCTCTCTCTGCAAGGAAAGGTTTTCTGTCTTACAAATCTACCACGTTGTTTGTTTAGCAAGACACAAAGATGTTCTTGAATTTTCCCATTTTAAAAGTACTATCCCAATTTTTACACCCTTAAAAATACTACAGAGCTCATTTTCTGATGGGGAAAATTTAATTCTCATTTGTGGCCAATTTCATGTTATATATATTGACAATACTAGTCCATAGAAAGATGACAGTAGGTTTATTTCAGGATTTCTCTCAGTGAGAGACAATACATAAATAAACAACAAAGCTTATGGTTTGTGTTTACAGAATCTCAGCTCTGTGGGAAGGAGAATGTTGCTTCCATATGTTGTTGATTTAGACATGCTATCTAATAGGTACTCAAGTCACTGCTATGTGTCTGGAGACAGTGCTATCCACTTGAAGTTTCAGGAGAGCTATAGGATGTTTGTGAATTCATGTTTATGAGCTCATCAGGTGAGAGACTTGAATGCCATGTGATTATTTTTACAGTTCCTAAGAAACACCCTGAATTTGAATGCTTTTTTAGGTCATCAAATGAAATAAGGTCTTTGCAATTGTTCATGGCCTCTAATGCTTTGAAAGAGGAGCTATGTCAATTGAAGTCTTTTGATTAAAAAAGTAAATGTTACATTCTCATTGTAATGATTGTAAATGGACTTTCAAAAATTATAGGAGTTCAAATTAAAAGTAATTTTATAAAAAGATAAAAAGGAAACTTCAAAATTGACGTTCAAGGCTGACATATGTGTCTGTACTTGGCTTCAATGAGAAGAGGTGAGGGCGAAAGCAAAAGCTACGATAAGTCTTGAGAAAATTGGACCATCCAAGTGAATAATAGGATCAGAGAACAGAAATTTTAGACTTTGAGGTCTAGAAGGGGAGAAAACTTTTCAAGTGATACTTGAAAAGAGAGGTGAGAAAGAGAAGCATGCAGTACAATATGAGAGTCTTGCCCTGAAATTTGGTACTAAATGAAGGATGATAGTGTGGAAAATGTAGGATGAGTGACACAGCATGATACTCAGTGCAGGAACCCTCCAAAGCTTTTTGGAATTGAACCAATTTGAAGCTTTAGCTCTTGGCAGATTAGGAAGCTGATACGTGTGATGTAATGGCTGTGTTTTGTAGGGGTAAGAAGGCAAGGCTGAAGTCTGAGGAAGTTTTCTCTGGAGCCCTCACTACAGATGAAGTTCTCAGCCTCCTGCTTTACTATCTGCTATAAACTGCACTTCTCACTACTCAGCCTTTCTGCCCTGGGGTACTGCATGTTTACAGAACATATTTAACCTTTCCAAGGTGAAATGCAGGAAGCAGGGTGGGAGGTGTGATTTAACAGTGAAGATTGATCTAGCAATGAAGGTCTACTGTCCCAGCACATGAGAGAATGCATGTAAAAAGCCTGAAACCTTTCATTATTGTTTTCAGAAGTTTCCTGGATCGATCTCTGCTGTTTAGCAGCAGGTACCTATGCAGTGAGCGTATCAGCTCTGTGGGAAGCCCTGATCAATAGCTCAGTGCAATGGCCTGACAGTTATTTACTCATCAGCTCATTAGGGTGGGAAGAGTAGATTACACTTCTCATAATTTCACTATTGACTGGCACACTGCACTATGGTTTTGTTGTTGTTTTCTCAAAGTACCCTGTAATGAAGATGCCTGAAGGAGTGGAGTAAAACCACAGACTTTTAAAATGAGAGATGCTTGCAAAGGCAGAGGAGACCTCCATGGCAAGCCAAAAAACTTCAGCCATGATAAAGAATAGAAGGGAGGAGCACAGGTAGCTCAGCTCTAGGTGAAATGAAGTTGCTCATTTGCATTATATTGTGCAAGACAGAACCCCTTACTGAGCTGAGAGCTCAGCCAGTGCTACTGGCTGAGGTGAGAAGAAGTGAATTTAGTTTGAAGTCAGTGGTGGTGTAGCACTTGCTCTTATAAGTTTCTAAGTAACAGCTAACTTTATCCTCTCTCTTCAAACCTTTGAGACACCATGGCCTGTCTGGATAGCTTTGGGTTAGATTTAAGTGAACAGAAGTGATTTGTCCAGTAAAGGATAACTGAATAAAATTCTGTGCCTGTATTCTAGTAATTGGATACTATGATGCCTTCTGGAATTAAACTCTCTGTCCATTGTGGCATTTTTCAGAGAATCTGACAAATTGTTATTGGAGTTTGGTTACACTCTGCCCAGGTGGAACTGGGGGAGGTCTGGTAGATGTGCCTTCTGCGGGTGAATTGTCCTCATCAATTGTCAAACCTAAGTGGTGGTGCAGAATGATTCCTTCATTAATTTGTGATCTGAGAAGGAAGGCTGCCTCTTTGGCTTTGACAACTCTAGTTTTGTTAGCAGAGGAACAGATCTTGGTACAAGTAAAACTGAAAATGTGACATTTCCAAGGCTACCAGCTAATGACTTTGCTCTAAACATTGAGCTTTTGCTCTAATACAGATTAATGACCTATAAAGTTGGAATCTCTGCCCAAAAAGTCTTCTTCACCTCCCGGACACCCTTGTGATGCAAAACATGTAAGCAAGTGCTGCATCCAGTTAGAAACTGTCGGATTTATGCACACATTTATGTACTCCATGGAATTGGAGCCTCATTCTTCTGCTGAGCCAGCTCAAGCAGACCTATAAACCAGGGCTGCAGTTTTCTTGATTGCTTGCCAAGTTGCTGCTTTTTCAATTGCCTATAGGGAGTGTTTTTATAATTTTGTACCTTTATGACATGAGGCATTAATATCTGAGACTGACTCTCCTTGATTTGATATGATCTTTGCATTTTTTAATTTGCTTTCTGTATAACCCTTCTTGGGATGAGCAAGTACATTAGCTTTTGGGGAGTGACTAGAATGTTGGATCCAAACACTGCTAAATCTTTTGTGAAGGAAAGCGCTCCAAGAAGCTAAAAAAACTAATTTATGAGAGCCATTCAGAAAAGAAAAATCGTCATGAGAAGTGTTCAGCCCTGGCATTGATTTTTTTCTGTAGCCGCTTGCATTCTGAACTGATGCTGATATACATTGCCTGAAAAACTCTCTTCTTTGCAACTCTCCTCCAAGGCTGTATTTTGTATTTTTGATTGTAGGCTTATAAGATCTTTTTCTCTTCTGTTTTTCATTGCCAGGAAAGAACCAATTTCCCCATTGTAAGGATTGAATGGCACTAAGGGCTTTTTGTGAAGGCATTAACTACAAGTTTCACTCCCTGGATTTTGTGAAATACTGAGGTTGGCTGATTATTGCTTGCCTCAAAAGCAATCTTCCAAAATTAGATAGTAGGCTATATAAATGGGCAGGTTTATTGTGAAAACACTGGAAAATGACCCAGCAAAAAGGAGATGTCAGTGGCAACTTTTCCATTAGTTTCAGTAAGCCCTAATCAGGCCCCTGTAATAACATAGCACTTCTGAAACATGCTGTTTCAAGAGCAGTTGTGGCTAATTTGTGGAGAGCTGGATAGCAAAGATTAATAAAAAGAGTTAATTTGAGAAACATTTATCCAAGCACATCTGTAAAGTAGCAT
>NW_008679455.1:55422-67553 GCF_000695815.1 Acanthisitta chloris | reverse complement strand
CAGGAATGCTTGTCTACTGATGTGCTGTAGTCTTCTCATAGCTTCAAAAAAAAAAGAATATCCAAAGCTCTGTAGCTTCTCAAAAGGAGAATGGGATAGGGTGTTGTCTTGGTGGACAGTTTAATATTTTAGTTAAATAAGTTCTGTGTCTGTGTGTGAGCTAGTGCTGAAAGCAGTAACAGCTATTACAGGGTGCTGGGTTACAGTAATCCTGCAAGCAGCTCTGGAAATACTGGACTTAGCAAGGTCTGTGCTGATCAATTAGCATTGGTAAATAAAACACTCTCTGCTCCATGCAGCAGTCAGAGCACAGCAGATTCTTCCCTGCAGAACACTACACAGCCTACCTCATTTCAATTAACCATGAGGTAGAGGACTGACAGCTTTATTTTATGCAAAGAGAGGCAGCGAGGCCATTTTTAATGCAGACAACTTCAGGTTAAGCACTTCAAGTCAGGTTTTAGCACCTAAAATGGAGCCAAGTTTCCTGGTTAGGTCTGAAATTAAATGGAGGGGGATGTGGTTTTGCAGCTGAGATGTGTGGCTGGGGCTGCTGATTGCTGGATTTTCTGGTTTTATGGGGTCCCAGGGAACCCCACAGCACTGCAAGCATTTGCATGGGGTGAAATGCAGGGAGAGGACTCCCGCCACAACTGCTGAGGCACGACAAAGAGAGACTGTCTAATAGCTGTGTCTGTCATTCTACTTGCTCTCCTTTAACACTTTGAAATGCAAAACATCACTCTTCATGGAGCCCTTGAGGAGTGTCCTGACTGACACCACAGAATAAATGCCAAATTCTAGGGCTAGTGACATGTTAACAGTGAAGCTGAGGAGGCACAGTCAGTGCTTAATGAATCATAAGCCTGTTTTATGAGTCCTAACCTAGTTATTCTTTGATCCCAAGATCACCTTCCCAGGTATCATTTAAGGAAAATAGAGCTTGCAAAGTAAACACGAATGGTGAGCAGTTATGTCTTTTAGAAAATACATGAAAGCAATGATTGAGAGCATGAGGTGCCAAAAGGAGCAACTGCAGGGCTGACAGCATCTCATGGCTGTGTGGTTTAATCACCCTGTTGTACCTTGATTTTTGAGAAACAGTCTTCCTTCCTACTTCCCTTTTGTATTTTTTTCTGCTCTCTCCTTCTCTCTCCCAACAATTAAATAGAAATTGATGCCTGGAGCTTGCTGCTATGCTGCTCTGCTTAGGACTGGTGACATTCACTGTGAGAAAAGTACAGAAATACAGCAGGCTTCAGCAGAAGAGTCCTTTGTGTGGTGGCCAGAATACTGTTCTCTGTACCACTATCCCACTGATCATCCTTGCTCATTTTTCTTATTTAGTTCAGCATGACCTTTAGTTTAAATTAATATTGTGTAATACATTCTAAAGGAAGTGTCTTCTGTTCAGTGCCATAGCAAATACAGTGCTTGCTCTGGGAAAGCTTCATAATTTAAGATCATCTTTGGGAGCATCAGACACTTTAATTTTTCATGGGTTCTTTGTCTCTTCTCTGGATATAAATGTGAGACAATGATTGTAAATGTTCTGGGGTAAAATAATAGAAAATGCCTGGAAAATGTGGTTGTGAACAAAAAGCAGCAGTAGGACAAAGATGCAGGTTATAACCCAAGAAGGGCAAATCTCTTGCCAGGAACCAGCTGCTCTTGCTGGATTCATTCACCTGAGCATGTAGGAGCTGCAAAATCTGTTTGGAGTGAATTAAATTTAGACTCTAATCTAAATGTTGCTGCACTGCATGTCTCTATGTGGAATAGCAAGTGTAGTACTAGCTCATGGGAACCTTCAGGCATACACTGAGCTCCACTGGTGGCAATACCTGTCACATCCAGTTTATGAAAGAGAGTTCTGCCCACATGTTCTACCTTGGGATAAGGCATTTCTTTAGCATTTGTGATCATATTCTTAAGAACCTTAGGCAAATTCCTCTTAAGGGAAAATGACAGAAATAACCCGTTAAGTGTCATGATTTGAAGTAAATAGTGAAAATTTAGCATCAGTCAGGTGGACAAACAAATTGTTCAAGAAGTTGGGGGTTCAATAACTTTTTTCAAAAACTCTTCCATGTGAGATTCTGCAAAGCAGGTAAAAAATAAGGTTCACTTGTTGTTGAGACTGTATAAAAGGGAATATAAATACATGTTGCTGTAACACTTCCTTTTGCTATGGATGTACAAATTTAATGCTTGCAGGGCTAAAGTGCTTGAATCTGCTGATGAAGTCAGGAGTTGCACATTTCTATGGCCTTTGTAAGTGGCTGATAAGCACATTCACTAGAGGTCTACAGCTCTGTTGCACTTATCATGGTGTGCAGTCTCTAAAGAAATAATTTTTATTAGCCTTTTAAAGGAGGAGAGGCAGACAAAGTAGACAGCATGCTGATCAAATGGGCGACACTTGCTCCAAAGCTTTTTCCCTGAAGCAAATATTATCTCTTTATTACTGTCATTCAGCTTTGGGAAAAGAGCTGAACTTTCCCAGTTGGACCTTGATTTGTAACTTCCCTCCTAGACTCTAAGCAATTTAGATAGAAATTCTAGTGACATACTAAGAATGGGATGGAGACTTTGGCTTTGTGAATGTGTGGTATTTAACTATTTTCATACAAGTTCTTTACTACCTCAGGGAAAAAAAGGAATCAGGGTTATTCCGAGTCTCCTGGATACACACAGTCCAAAATTAAGTTGTCTTTTGACTAAAATTAATTTATCCTCACATAACCTGGAATCAGTTTGTCTAAATGGATTTCAAGAAGCAGCACAAATGTGAAGGTTGTGGTGCCCTTTTTAAGGTTTTCTTTCAGAAGCTGGTGAAAGCAAACGAAGAGAAGAATTTGCTCAAGGGAGGACAAGGAAAGAGAAGAGAGTTGTAAGCAAAGCAAACTTTTAAATAGCTGCTAAGCAATAATTTAAAAAGGGAATGCTCACCCCTGGAGAGCAGGGCGCTCACAGCTGGAATGGGGGCAACGGGTTGCAAAGGATCTGCCACTTGTGTATCTTTTTCTCTCTACACACTACAGATGAGAAGGAAACAGAACTGTTTTGGTTGTAACTTCCACAGGACAAAGAATAGTTTTGTTCAAGCCAAAGTAAAAATGTAGGCCCCAGAGCATGATCCCTCTTGAGTTTGATGATACAAAGGGAACGAAACGTAGTTAATCTTGATGCAGCTCTTACTCAAGGACCCTGGGCCTTCAGTGCTTTTGAGTGATAAGCATGAGGAGAGTTTGCTAAGCAGATCCTGAGGCTGCAGCGTAAAAGGTAGTATGGCTTCTGTACCATCATGAAGGTAGCTATAGAAAAACTCTGTGGAAAACCATGGCCATCCTAATTCCCTTAGTTCTTGAACAATTCTAGAGCTCCAAGGAAACTCTGCCCTCTAAACACAACCCAATGCTGCTGGAGGATTCATGTGTGTATGTCCCCAGGACTAGGCTCCTTTCACCCTTCACACCTCTCTTCATTTTTAGTCCAGATTTCTAATGTTGATCCTCTCTACAGTCAAGTCTGGTCAGTGACTGGTTAGCTCAGAAACTGCTGGCTTGTTTGCTTAGCAGCAGTTTCCCTGACTGCCACACCTAATGACAGTAACAAAACCCCACAACACTAGCTCTGATTCTAAGCATGTGATACTCCAATACCTGCAAAGAGACTGGTGCAGATAGGCATGTCAAAGCACTGGCATTCAAGGCTTTCTTTAGCTCATGTATTTCTGGGATAGATGTAGGTCAGCACCTTACCACTCACTGTTATTACTGATGCCTGCCAAGGGTAAAAACTTGCTTCATTCTTATTGCCCTTCTGGGAACAATTTTGGATTTCATCTTGCAGGTGCCAGGGATGCTGCTGGGTAACTGAAGAATGAGACTGAGCAGGAGTAGGATTTATTAATGGACAATTGCTAGGATGTAAAAATGTAGGGCAATCTGTTCTGATTTAGTAAAATTAAGTGTTAGGTTTGGGAATTGCAAGTGTTGAAGAGATTTTTTTTTTATATGCCACTGGGAAGAAGTGGTGTAAGTAAAGCTCACTCTGAGTTCACTGGGGAAGGTAGGAGCTACCTGTGCTCCTGGGTTCCAGCTTTCAAGTTTGTATCTCTGGGAAGAAAAGAAGGGAACTGGAAGAGGAACATGGGAAAAAAGTATGAAAGGTTTAGCCCAGACTGGGACAGGTTTTAAATAGGAAAAGGTGTCTCAAGGCCCTGTACAATGTAATATTTAAGAGGAAAACTTATTAAACTTGCCTGAGAGGTCAGTGACAAGGCACACTGGGGATTCATTTCACTGTCATTATTAAAGCTGGTGAGAAAAGGGAATCAAATCTTCACTGGCAGAGTATTCTAAACCACTTCACTTTTTCTGAGTAAACTTAGTCTCTGACTTGTGAAAGACTTGAAGCCCTTCATGCTTCCCACAAATCATGGAACTTGCCCATAAAGAAACACTGTGCATTCAGATCAGTTCCAAATGCAGGGTTCCCCCCTCCACAACACCAGAAAGCCAATAGGGCTTTTGCTTTTTTAATCTTGCAAGACCTTAAACCTAAAGTACTTGTGAGAGCAAATGACAAAATGGAGGCAGTGTGCATTTTTGAAGCTTATAAAAATAATTAAATAGAACTTAGATTTTATCAATGTAACTGGCTGCAGTTCTTACTGCAGATATAGAAACTGTAGAATTAGGAAAAAGGCATCTTGCACACTCACACTGAGGAATTTTGCTGTACCTATTCATACTGCTGTGTTGCTCCACAGGGTTGCTTTTCATCTGAAAAAAAAAAAACAGTTTTCTGCTCCTCAGGACCAGAGATAGTGGTGCAAATGAGATCATGGAGTGCCTAGCCAACCAGCACTAGCCATGAGAAATGTGTACCCAATTACTTATGTTTAAATGTCACTGCCTTCTTGGTGCAGACCATGTGGCTAACTGACATAAGGTCAGATCCAACTGTGCATGAGCAAGTGTTTCCTTAGTTAAACTTCGCTTAATCTTCTTTAATGGAAGAGTTTGGCTCCTTTCAGTGAAATGTAAAAATATATCATTTTTATTGTAATCTACTCCTGTTGATGCTAAAGGTTGTGTTTAAAAAATCCAGTGTTCCCTGCTGCTTGGTATGAGAGTACAAGCAAAGGAATTCATCTGTTTTAGAAGGTACTTGAAAAGTTACTGACTTGACAGAGTTCACATAGCAAAGCAGCCAGAGGCATCTGCTTGCCTGTGTTAGAAATAATATAAATATTTAAACTTGTGATGCAAGTATGGTTTTATCTGTAGACCTCAGACAACAAAACCACACTCAGTGGTCTTCCAGATTAATCTCTTCTTACACAGAGAACAATGCCATCTGGATTAGCTATCCATGTAATCCACTGCAGAGTGTGGAGAGATGCAACCTGTGCAAATGCACAAGCCTTTTATCTGTAGTATTGATGACATAACTTGCCTGATGTTTTCACATTTAAATGCGAAATTCTCCTTCAGTTACTTAGAAATGTGGCTTGGAGCAATGCAGATTATCAGGCTTCTGGGTAAAAAATGAAGCATTAATTTTGTTAGAAAATACTTCTGTCTACACTAGAGTATTGGAAATTCATCTGCTGTGGAGTTTGTCTGACTTTCTTGGAAGGATCTGTGGTTGTTGATTGAAGCCTCCCATACATGATTAGCTCGAAAGCTTGTATAATAAGACATGGCAATAACAGTGGTTGCCTTGGATGAAATGGTTTATACACACTAATGGTACAAAATACAATTCAAAATTCAGGCTGCTTTGCAAAGCCTCAGGTCTTCATTCTGCTTTGTAGGTGTTACCTGAAGAACTTGGGTTATGTAAATGTCATAAAAATGAATTCAGACTTAATATTCAACCTTTTTCTCTTTGCTCCTATCTCTGCCCATGTATTGTTGTATACCTTGGCCACCTTCTCTAATATGAACCAGATCCATGTCTGATTCTGTGCAATGTGAGGTGTCTTTGCTTTGTTGCTTCATGTCCTTTCACCTTTACAGAAACCCAGAGTTAGTGTCAAGTATCATATCACGAAAAGTGTAATTATTTGCAGGACTCCCCTGCCCTTCCTCTCTTGCCTCATGACTATTATTTCACCTGATTCTTTCTATTCTTGAGTGTTTGGCTCAGCCCTCAATATGGGAGGTCAGAACCAACCCACCTTCCAAGTTCTTTCTTATTGCCAAGACTTCCCGCCCTTCAATAGGACAGCACGTGTTTGGGTTAGGTAAGGATCTGGCTCGTACCAAGATCATCCTTCCTTCCTAATGCTCTGCTGTCTCCAGACCATTTTTACAGTTCTGAAATTGTTTCAATTTCCAGCTTCTGTCAGGCTTGTGCCTCATTATGCTTCATGACCCATTGCCTGGAAGCAGAGCCCTGGATTGCATCCCTTGGAAAGCAAAACTTTCCCTAAGTTCTATGCATCTTTCCACAGAGTTCTCTTAAAATACTATTGCTATTTCCTTTTCTAAATCAAAGCACAAACTGCAGCCATTTTTCCAAATTACAGAGTTGAGCATGTCAGAAAACTCCTTGTTTTACAGGACATAACCAGTAATCAACTCACTGCAAAAAGTATACAGCAAGCAGAACTAGCAGGGGACTAGCAGGTCAAAATTCCAGCTCCATCTGTTACCTTTTACTGTACACAATTACAATCCTTGCAGTTACTTGAAATGAAGAACTCCTTTAAATGCAGCATGCTATGTGCTTTGCTTTGTTCTTTGATATTGAGCTGAAATTTTACAAGCCATTAGTCCTTAGAGGTCCCTTAATATCTTGAAAGCAAAAATCAGAAAGGCTTTATGCATTGTATCTCAAAAAATAGTGGCTGTTTGTGTACCGAAAGCAACTCTTGCATAAGTATTTTATAACACTAAACTGTTTCAGCCTGATAGACTCAAAAGTTTATTAAAGATAAATAACCCATGCACTAAAATAGTTTCTATCGACTGATGAATGTGGTGCACACTAAGGATATCTGTAGTAGTTTATTTGCAACAGGAAAAGTCTGACATGAGTTTCTTCTGAGGGAAACGAGGGGAGCTTTCAGACTTTGTATGGGATATTTATGTATATATTTGGATCTAGAACTATAGTTTTAGAAGAAAGTAACTACTAAAGCAATAATAGATGAACACTCACAGACTCACTGACACTAAATGCATAAAAAGCCAATGCTTAAAGGACAGACCTAATTTAGAGCAATCAGTATTAAGCGTTCCTTGGAAAAGGGCCAGATTTTTCTAGCCCACTAAGTTCACTTATGTCATTGAAAACTTAAATTGTCCATAAATGATAGCACTCTAACTGGCTTTCACCACGCACGTTTCACAATTACCTACTTTCTGACTTTTGCCAGGGTCAGGATTGTGCAGAGCATGACTCCAACTCTTCATTACCTTCCATTTTCTACCACATGCAGATGGCAGTTACCCTTGTGCCAAGTTCAGAAGGCAGCAGACTATTCAAAAGTACCACCTCTCTTCTGTGCCTAAGCAAAATATGAAATGAAGCAGCTAATCTTGCCCTGCTCTGTTTGGCAGCTGGCTCAAGGTGCACAACCCCATCCCTCTTGGAGTGGCTCTTCGCAACAAAGGGTGGGGACAGGATAGGAACTGTAATCAGGGTTTTGGTTGGTTTGTGGTTTTTTTAAGGTCATAGCCATTATATGCTTCATGTATTCTGGTGTCTGGCTGTTGTTTTGATGTCTAATGTTTTATTATGAATGGTTTGCATAGTCCAGATTCTCACAACTGGAAAACACCACCATGTAGTACATCAGAAGTGAGAAACCATTACACCAGTCATTACCTGGATGCAATGTAAGGCTGCCAGAATATTATCTTTCTGCTGTTCCCTGACTAAGTAGATGCCTTTTTAACCAGACTCATGTGCACAATCAAAATGTTCTTGACACACTCCATCGCTGTTTTATGGATGTGATAGCTGGGACTTTGCAAAGTCTCTGAACACATGGAGGGATTTGAGATCTATGGTATATCATCTTCTCCTTCCACCTGTTCATGCAACTGCCTTCCATTTTATTTTAATTAAAACCTAGCAGATGTTTCATTAGGGTTGATCCAAACAACAAGAATGCCAGTTTCTCAGCAAAACAAAACCAAAGCAAACCACAACATCTTATGCCCCTATCACCTGGTCCAGAAGGTAGAACTTTGGTCCATAGCACTGATATGTTTAAAAATTGGTAGCTTTCAGAGATTTTATTCATGACAGCTGGTTAACACCTGATGGCTAACTACCCATAGCTATTAATAGAGCAGCAGAATGTTCATCTCTCTGCTGAAGAGCCCCAGCAAAGCTTGTAGGCATACTGTTAGCTCTGTTAAATCACTCTTCATCACAAAACCACATTCATCGCCGCATTGTTATCAAGCTTGATCTGAGAAATAAATAATTTAGGAGACAGTTCTGGGCTTGTGAGTTCTGAGGGTGGAACTGCAGCTTTGTGCTGATGCAAAGCATTGCACATGACACGAGTGTATTGAAGCACGTCGAGCCATCTGCTCCACGCGGCTGCCTTTGCCTGTCAACCAGCAGCACATGAGGCAGAGGAGCAGTAAAATGGTGCTGTCAGACAGGGCCTCGTGTTCTTCCAATACCTGCCTGGCTCTCAAGTAAAAAGGCTTGATGCAAACAGTCACTTTCAGATCAGTTCACTAGGCAAGAGGAAAGATGAATAAGTTCAGAACTTTACATTTTGTTTCTGTGTGCACATGCTCTTGCTCATTTTAGTGAAGCAAAATTACTTAGCACAAGTTTTACAGGCATAAAAGGCATTTTCCACCTGCTGTAGTCCCCAGCTTCTATGAAATAATGGGGCTGGGATGTTCTTTAAATTCTTTCACCAAATGCATTTTTTAGTGGCTGCCTTTATCTAATATTTCGTAGGCTGACTGTATATTTTAAAGCATCCAGCAAAGTTGAGGGGAGTTTCAAGCATGACTTCAAAGACACACTGGTTTTCATCTGTTCCCTAAATTCTTTAGCCATATATACATTGGTGAAACATGGCATCTAGCCATAATAAGGGTATTTGCATATGAGACTACCCACTGCGATAGCTGAAGAAGAATCAGGCCTAGAGGTTTCTCATCTGAGGTGTGAAGCAAATCAGTGAGTTATTTGGTATTCAAATGTGACTAAAAGAACTCCTCACAAAACTTGTTCAGATTCCCACTGGATCTCTATATGCTGGAACAGGACTCTGAAATAGCAACTGAAATTGAATTATAAGTTTGACACCACCTCTGCTGCTAGGGTTTCTATAATTCATGAACTCATGAAAATTCAGTTCAGACACAGCATCTGGTTCTCATTAAAGTTCTTCTCTTAACCTGGTTTTCTAGTATGGTTACTCAAAGGTCAAGTGGCTTCTTCAAGGTCAAGTACAAAGCAAATCCTTCACTCTGGCTTCTGTCCCAGAAGACTGTTTGCTATAGGAGGTATGCCAAGGGTATTTGCCATGTTGGCCTAGAGCATCAAGCCAGTGCATCTCAGGACAGACTCATAATGACCACACACTAGAATTAGTCATCTAATAAAGAATTCTGCAGTCTTAGTCTTTGTGTTCACAAGGAGGCATGGATAAAACATGGATGAACACTCATAATTGAGACTGTGGTGGAAATCTGTTATTTTCATCAACTCTAGAGAATTGTTTTGACACCAAGATTACTTTTTCCTCTTATAAAATTTTCTGTATAAAGGGCAAGTCCTCATACTTCATTTCAAATCTGAAATCTTTGTTTTATTTCCATGAAAACCAAGTAGGCCAAAAATCAACAAATGCCAATGAGGAGTATGATTGGTTTGCCACTCATGAAAAGTGTTTTCTCCATTTACAGAGTATGGATAGTGCTTTTTGCCAGTGTTAGGTGTTGCTCCCACTATTCTGTCTGATGCCTACTCAGTGCTGCTTCTCTTTTACTGCCAACTGGAATGATTCCCACCTAGGTGAAGTTGATATCTCTTTAATTTGACAAGAAGCAGTAAAAAGTTTCAGAACTCAAGACAAGTGCACTGTTTCTAGAGGCTTAGAATGTGGTAATAGTATCACACCAATTTCTCCACACAGTATTAAAAGTAGATGAAATGAGGTTGTGAATTGGACACTAAAATACTGACTTGTGGGTACTAGAAACATAATTCACTGGTCGACAGAGTTTCAGCTGAAAGAGATTATATGCTTATGTGGTCTCTTCTATTACAAAGAACAGGATGAAGAATTTCAGACTGATAGTCCTGTGCTGAACACAATAACTTGGTCTTGGCTACAGCATGTGCTATAGAAGAATGAGCAGCTTTGATTTGAAGGCAATGAGATAGAGAATCAGCCACTTTCCCTCATAGTATGTTCCAAAGGTTAATCACCAATTCAATAGTTGAACATTCTGAAAAATGACGGCGTGTTGATTCATCTATTTCTGTCTGTACCAAAGCATCAGCTATTCCAAGGTTTAGGTGACCTTGCAAAATATCCAAACCACAATTTTTATTTGATAATTGCATCAGTTTCACCTTTGCCATTTCCACGAACAGTAAGAGGCAAAAGGAAAAATAGAACATTGCTGCAGTATATAGTGTGGATACGTAAGGAAGTGCTAAAAATCTTTATTCCAACTTAGAGGTTTTTTCCTACAGTGTATTCTGACACTGACATTCTGATGTACTAAGCCTGTGAACTCTGAAACCCTTGTTTGACATGCATAAGCATACACAGGAAACTAGAATCTCCCACCTTCCTGAGGAAAGTTGAGTGGAAGGGATAGGAAGAATAGAAGTTGTATCACACCAAAGTATATACTCCCATTTCCCTGGCAAAGAGAGACTTTTATCCAAAGTGGGATGATTTACTTATGTGTGGATACTTGCTGCTTACTTGCATGGGTGTTCTGGTGGTAAAACTTGAATTAATGGGACAAGGGCTGAGATATTTTAGTATTCCTAATGTTTAGGGCTGTTTGAGTCTTGTAAACTATGTCTTTTCTTTTGACTTCTTGGCTTTATTTATCCTGTTTTTCAAAACCTTTGGGCATTTTATGATGTCCTTCTCCTGAAGTTGGTTATGTGCCTATGCAATGAAGGAAATTAAAATATGACTTCATTTAAGTTTAGACTGAGGACTTTAGCTTATTTCATTGAAGACCGACTTGAGCAAGATGTCGTGTGCTGTAAAATAATATTCTACTTGCAAGACCAGAAATGATAATACCTGGAATCCAATATGAAACATGAGGGGTGGGGGGTTTAACAGCAGGCAAATAAAAAGCCCCCACATTGACATGACTGGATGACAGCAGATTGAAATTCTGTTCATTAATGACTGCAGTACTTCTTGAAATGCCTATCATACACCTAACAAAACAACATACACACTGGGAAGTGGTGAGCTGCAGCTACTTGTGTTCTGAGCAAGGTTATCTCAACACAGAGACTGAGCCAAGACAGACCTGCTGAGAGAAGGACAAGGATTAGATTTTCATCAGAGTAAACACTGATTTAGCTGAGCTGTAATTCTATAGTGGAGCTGTTCTTGGCTTATCATGTGCACTATCATTTTATAAGTGTTCTAGACGGTTTTTCACAAGCTGAAATGTGGCTTTTTGGGGGGATGGAAGTTGTCCTAATATAATGTTCAAGTGGAAAGAGAAGTACTCTGAATGGCTGGATGATCCCACAATTCAGAATTTGCAGCCAACATTAACAAATTACAATGATTTCCAGAATTATCCTTGGGGTTGTTTTTTTTGGTGATGTGTTCCAGTCTTAATACTTTGTCTGTTTTTTCTTCCTCCCGATTGGGTGATTCCCCTTCTTTATTCTTAGGTTATATTGGAGCTCTATGCAGCTTAACTAAAAGGTGTGGAGTACTCAATAAGAGGTAAGGAAAACTAGAGTAAAATGGTATTCCTTGAGATCCTCTGACATGGAAAAGAACTTGAACATGTTCTGTAAAATTGCTCTACCATATGAGTCTGGTGTCCTTTACCAGTGAGAATGATGTTGGTGGTTTTTTGACCTAAGGATCAGTCACTGACATTATTGGCATAGTTACACTATTCAATATCTGC
>NW_008679455.1:53889-55403 GCF_000695815.1 Acanthisitta chloris | reverse complement strand
AGTTTTAGTTTATATCCCCCTTTTTCTGTTCAATGTGAAGCAGCACCATGGTTAGGATCACTATATTCTTCCTGACATAATACATTGCAAAAGTGGCAAGTGCAGCAGCCTGTCCTTCAAACTCAGGTTAGCTGAGGTTACTGGAAATTGCGTTGTCCGGAGTAGTTTGTACCAAAATAGAAGATGCTTTTGTAAAAATCCAGACAACCACAGTAGGCATCACACAAATGGGCTTTGCTCACAGGAACTTAGCTGCTTTTGTGTGGAAAAAGCAGCTTCAGGTGCACAATATCACAGTGCAGAATTTCACTCAAACCGAAATAATATCATTTTGAATAACAAACACAATTCTTTGAGGTTCTAAAATGGGCTGGAGCATGAAGGCTCTTGAGTTCTGTGCAAACAGAATGCGTGACCTTCAGAAAGTCAGAACAGGTCATACAATTTCCTCTTGCTCCTGAGTTCTCAGGTCTTACATCATTTGTTATGAACCTCTCCCAGTCATTCGTGTTCAGTTCAGCAGAGACTCCCCCACAGTGTGTGCACAAGGCACCTGGGCTCACACTGCCCTTGAACCAACAATAACAGTATGAGTGTAAACTGCTTCCCAAACCCAGGGGGAATTCAGCTCTCTTGAAAGCACTCTTTTTTTTAAAAAAAAATCAATTATTTTTTCCTCAGATTTTGCTGGTGGAGAAAAAAACCTGAACAGGGTTTATGGATATTTAGAATGCAGATGTTAATCAAATTACTTGATATTGTAATAAAATCCAGCTGTTTCGGGTGTGGGTGCTCTGCTCTGTACTCCACCAGCTGGGAGTCGTTGTGGTCAGGGCTGTCACACCTTCCTATTGTCTGCTTGAACAAAGACCTCTATAGCCCCAGTGCATTTGGAGGCACAAGGGGATGTGGATTACAAAGCAGCATTAGTGTGCAGAATAGGAATGAAAATCAGGATTTAATTATTCCCTTTTCTGCTCATTACCTCTCACTTGCTAAGAAGCAGGAGAATGCATGCAAGCCATTTCCATAACTGAGCTGGCAGACAAGAGCTATGGTGTGTGATGAAGCCAATAGTGAGCTTCTGCAAATCTTTTGAGACCAGGTGGTAGTTTCTTCTGTCAAAAAAGGCACAAAAGACTTCCATCTTTTCAAGGAAAATACATTTGGGACAGCTCAATCCACTGGGACCCAAAGAGCTGCATTGTACTGAATAAAATAATGTAAATATTCCTGGAGGCAGAAGTGTTATGCCAGGGAGCCTTATGGAAGTGTTGGGACTTCAGCAGATATAGTTGTAGGCTATTATGTAAATTACTACTTCGTTTGACAACTGAATGGTATTAAAACTCTGGAAGTTTATTTCTTGGAGCAGAGAGTTCCTAAGAGCTACATTCAACATCATTTAAATTACAATGGTGCTGTGTGGTGTGTAAAATAACTGTCTTTGTTGAGAAAGGTGTGTGCTCCTCTGCTTGCCTCCTCTCTCCCTGCAATTATTTCAAACCCAGGCA
>NW_008679455.1:47570-53878 GCF_000695815.1 Acanthisitta chloris | reverse complement strand
AGGCAGGGGAGTATTACAGAATTTTCAAAGGAACTTGATAACGACACCTCAGTGAAGAGCTATGTGGCTTCACCAGCCTCAGGAGGAAACTTAAACCTGTGCTGTGTGAGAGGTGTCGTATGGAAGAAGCATGTTAATGGCTCTGAACCTCAGCAAGAGGAGAATGCTGCATGTGTGCCTGCTGGAGAACACAAAGAGCTTCAGGGAATTTGGCACATGTTATTTTTCCTGCAGAAAATCTTTCCTAGCAAGATAAGGAGTGGAGACAACTTGTATACAGCTTGGGTATTTTCCTATCCAACATCCTTGTGTTAAAAATAAGTAACTCAGTTGCAGGACAGACCAGCCTCCTGCCTGCTCAGGAAGATCCTCTTGCTTCCTAACTCATGTTAAGGACATTTAATGTTGAAAATCAGTCACCACCTCCTCTGGACCTTAGGAATTCTGCAGGTTGTGAAGCCTCTAGAAACTGCCTGTCTCTGCACTCTACTCAGATGGCATTGATCTTTCCCTTACACAGGACTGGTGAGAAACTGGTGCAATTCTCAGGTGTAGGACCCTGGGGACACTTCCTAGGCTAGGCTGGATGGTGCAAGCCATTGGTATGTGGAAAGGAGGAGAACAGATCCTATGGCTTAGCTTTTGCTGTTCTGTTTCTGCTGTGGAAGCTCTGTCCTTGTAAAAGACCTCAGAGTTGGGCCTTGGGACCTGGTGATCAACTCTTTACCTAGGAAGATTCCAACCTCTGGGAACACAGGGTTTGTGCCAGGTTACAGCTCCAGAGCTTTGCAGCAGGAGCACTATATTTTGTTTTCAGAACACCAGCATTGGTAGGTAAGACACAGTTAAGATTACCTCCAGCCAGGAGAGTCTGACAGAGGCAACGGTAGTGACTAATGAGTATCCTGGAAATGCTGCCCTTGGACATTCAATATGGAAATGTGAGCTCTGACCTTGAGTGCCAGAAGCATGTTTTCTTTGCATATACAGTGTGGAGATGATGAGAGAAGGTATAGAGGGAAGCTTGGGGTGCACACAGTAAAATACAGATCACATTCATGATTCAGTGTGTGTACACATACCTTGTGGAAAAAGATGGATGCCTATCAAAATCTTCAGAGGCACAGACAAATGCAGTGTTTTCCTGGCTCTGAATGGATGCCCAGACCATGACAAGCTCCATGTGTTAGCAAACAGGAGGTTCAAAGCCAGCATTGACAGCAGTCTTCTGTCAAAACCCAGAGGCAAAGAGCAATTCCTATTCCCACGGGTGCCTTTGCAGTCATCCTGTTGGCCCATCTTGTGGCTTTTCCTCCTCTCTCTATGGAGAGAGCAGCAAAGGAACCATGTGTGGCATCTGCAATAGCTTTGAGCCTTGAGAGTGAATAAAACCTGATGTGAGGAAGCTGGATTTTCTCAGGAGTCCAGTTTCAGTGCTCCTGCGGGAACAGCTGAGCTTGGTTCTTGGTTTCTTTCCACCTGAGAAGTTATGTGACTTGCAGGTCCAAACGGGGAAACTTAGCAGCCATTTTCTTGGAAATAGCTTTATTTAAACCTCGGATCTTTTGCTGAGTGCCCCAGAAGCATAAAACCATGCAACCAGGGACTGAATGAAATATTCAGCCTTTCCATTCTCCTGCAGTTTTTCCTGCCTGCCTGGCATATGGAAGCACTAGATATGCTTGCCAATAAAGAGCTCCCCTGGAAGAAATCATTTAACAAGGGATGAAAATGTGATAAATGTTTTATAATCAAGGTCCCATAAGCAAAAGTGAGTGTGAGGCAGCTCTTATCCGAGTGGGAACTGGCTGGAAGTTTTAATATTCACTTGGCACTGGATTTTTCTGGGTTTTGATGTGAACAGACTTCTTCCAGTAGGCTCATTTTTACAGGCATTCATCTCTGCTGCAGCTGCTCCTGCTATAATTTATACAGATGCTATTACTCACAAGCAGTCCCCAATACTTTTGATGTTAAAATCTTTTTGTTGTTGTTGTATTCCAAATCAAAGGATCTACTTCTACAAAGTATAGGTAATTCATGCAGTTCCACTTATCTGCATGCTGATGCTAAGGAGCCTCATCTAATTAAAAAGCTGTTATCGAAAGTCTCTTCACCCCACAGAGAGCAGATAAAGTTGGTTTACCAGCTTCGTTTCTAAACTGTAGGCTAATGAATATAATTTTACTGATGAGGGATTTCTGTATGATTTCCCCATGTGAGCTGCACGTATAATCTAATGGAAGACTAGCTGAGCTTGCAGTGACAGCCAAGTCATTTTTCATACTGGGGCAAGCCAATATCTTTAAAATCAAATTGTTACTCTCTATTAATTACCACAATGTATTTATCTGAAGCATAATAACTGAAGTGACAGTGCTTATTAACAGTCAGGCACTTGTAAGTATGGTAGAAAGATCATAAATGAGAATTGTGAGGAGCACTAATGAGAGACAGGGGGATATTCAGTTATGTGCAGCAAGGACTGAGTGTGCATGTACCTGACTGCTGATGCTAACATCTGTCAGCAGCTGTGGCACTGGATCAGCTCACAGTGCATCTCTGGAGGCCTCGTGCCAGAGATATATCAAGGAGGTTACCACAGCACACTCTTTAATTTTACCTTCTCATCAAAGAATTCTCAGAGCAGGACTGATGAAAATGTTTTCCTACTTAGAGAAAACAGAAAATTTTAAGCACACATGCAGCAGTTGATGGGGGGGGTGTGGGTGTGTGTGCCAGGCTGTGGGTGGAGTTGTGCTCACATTCAGAGGTAGGTTGCAGGGGAGAATGTGTTGCCTGTGGGGATATGGCAGACTTACTGCCCCCACCTTAGGGGAAGGATCAAGTCGCTTTTATGTAATGATAGCTAGACGAAAACTTAGCTTTGTATGTGACATAGCACACCTTATCATAGAATATCATAGAATTTTAAGAATTGGAATGGACCTTACAGATCATCTAGTCCCAACCCCTGCCCTGGGCAGGGACACCTCCCCACTAGACCAGGTTGCTCAAGGCCTCATCCAGCCTGGCCTTGAACACTGCCAGGGTTGGGGCAGTCACAGCCTCCCTGGGCAACCTGTGCCAGTGTCTCACCACCCTCACAGGAAAAAACCTTTTCCTAATATCTAGCCTGAATTTCCCCTCTTTCAATTTGCACCTATTGCCCCTTGCCCTGTCACTGTAGTTCCTCATAAAGAGTCCCTCTCCAGCCTCCCTGGAGCTCCTTCAGATACTGGAAGGTTGCTATGAGGTCTCCACACAACCTTCTCTTCTCCAGGCTGAACAGCCGCAACTCCCTCAGCCTGTCCTCACAGGGGAGATGCTTCAGTCTGCTTATCAACTTCATGGCCTGCTCTGGACTTGCTCCAACAGTTCCATGTCCTTCTGATGTTGAGGACACCAGACCTGTGTGTAGTACTCCAGGTGGGGTCTCACCAGAGCAGGGGGGGAGAATCACCTCCTTCATCCTGTTGGTCACTCTCCTTTGGATGCAGCCATTATTTTTTTGTGAATAATAAGGAATCCAAGACTCATAGAAAGATGTTTTCTTACAATTACTTCAAAGAGCAGAACTCTCAGTCAGGCCTACCAACCTCATTGCCATCCTAGGAGAGGCTTTTGTTTTGGAAAAAGTGTTAAGTTTTGAGGGGGAAAAAATGCCCTTAGTGCTTCCTGATCTTGCAGTGCATCAAAATTTCCTGAGGCTTCATTATTCAAACAAAGATTCACCTAAATCTAATCACCTAAACCACCTCCTCTAGTTTCTAATCAGAAAATCAGCATGGTCATGAGCTCTTAATCTGCTCCTTATTTACTTCCTCCGGCTAATGTCCACAGAAATTGTTACTGTTGCTGAAAAGTCAGCAGACTTATCTGAACCAGGGTTTGTTCCCTTACTACAGCTGTTGAATATCTGGGACAAAGGAAGAAAAAACCTGTTCTGTCTCTCAGCAGTTAAATGCTGCACTCAGTGTCCATTCAGTCAGGTCACAGAGACCAGAGTAAGTTTTCAAAGATCAGATGGTTACAAACCTCAGTGAAATCTGCATGTGTTCAAATGTCAAAGGCAGCACATTTTTGAAAAGTCAAGTTAATTAATACCTGTGATTTTGTAGGAAATGAAATGCAGGAAGCATTCCCTCATACCTTGCTCCTGACTGGATGGCTGGAACTACAGTAATTGCCTTGTATCAGGAATGTCATTTTTCATTTCTAGCAGGTCTTGTTTAACCAGACAGGTTCTTAAATTACTGTTCATTGTCTGCTCTGTAGTGAAGCAAACCTCTCAATATGGTTTTTCATACATGGAAGCATGAATTCAGGAGGTGGCTGACACACTTTGCAAAGGCACGTGCTGGGCAAAGCTCTTGCACACTGTGTAGCTCCATCAAAAGATTGTTGTCTGGTACCAGTGGGCTGCTGTTTGTCTTGCTGACTGATCTCAGTGGAAAGGAGAACATGAAAAACACTCTGCTGTTTAACAGACTTCAGAGATGTTTGTGGTTCTGTTTTGACCCACTGCTTGAGTCCATGGTTAGTTTGTGATTGGGTAAAGAGAAGAGAAGTCACTAATATTCATCTTATGCTCTTGATGAAATCTCGAGGGGGGTTGATTCAATTTTTTTCCCAAGACCTGGATCATTGAGCTGTTACTCACTAATGAGGGATACTTTTCAGGGACCCACAATTATTGAGGAAGAAAATCCAGAGAGACTGGGGAAAGAATACAACAGGCCAAATTCTAAGGCCAGGATAATTCCTTGGCCACAATGGATTTGCCTTTTCCCAACAAGTAATACTTCAATTTCCATTTTGGCTGAACAGCACTAATCAAATATCCAGCTGTATCCAGCTTTAGGCCTATGGGATTTTTCATAAGACTTTAATGAGGCATGGGCTGGTCTCCCTCTTTTGTCAATACGAATAAGTCCAGTGTACATACATTTCCTTGTCCATACTTTTTATTAATTCTCCTTAAATGATCCTTATGTTCTTTGTATCCTGTAAATATTATGTAGACCATGTATATTTTTCTTCCTCATCACTGAAGTAAGCTCTGCTGTTCATGCATTTAAAACTTCTAAATCTGTGCGCAAAAAATGTCCCCTTATGTCCCAGTGCTGGGCTTTTTATTATTATTAAAGTCTAACATAATTCTCATTAAAATTTGAAAGCCTGCTAATGCACATGACCTTGGGACCTTGACAGGCTGGAGAGATGGGCCAATGCAAACCTCATGAAATGAAGTGCAAGGTCCTACATCTGGGCTGTGGCAATCCCAGGCACACCTACAGGTTGGGTGGGGAAGGAATTGAAAACAGCAATGAGAAGAAAGACTTGGGAGTGACAGTGGACGAGAAGCTCAGCATGAGCTGCAGTGTGAGCTCAGCCCAGAAAGCCAATCCAATCCTGGCCTGCACCCAAGGAATATGAAAAGTACACGGATCAGTTGGTACTGAGAGTAAATACTGATAGGATGAAGGGTGGAAGAAAGGAATGAATTTCCTGGAGGAGGAGGTGGTGGTGTAAAGGCTGGAAGTTGGCTGGAATTGCTGAGGAGTGATAGATGTAAGCCCTGAATTGTACAATCTCAGATCTTTGAAAAGGGCTTTATAATACAGTGCTGTGGCATGGGCATATTGCTTTGTTCATGGACAAAATCCACACCTACAGCATCTTTGACATCTGTTTTGGTGGGGTATTTTTTCACTTAACTATATTTTTGTCTTCATTGAATCATTAATAAATTATTGTGAGCCCTTTTGAAGGCTTCGTTGTCCTTTGTTAATCTAGACATACTGAAGTCTGACAACTAAAACCTTTGTAGTATATAAACACTGGCCCAGGTTGCCCAGGGAGGCTGTGGATGCCCCAACCCTGGTGGTGTTCAAGGCCAGGCTGGATGGAGCCTTGAGCAATCTGGTCTGGTGGGGAGGTGTCCCTGCCCAGGGCAGGGGGGTTTGGACTAGATGATCTGTAAGATCCATTTCAACCCCTAAAATTCTATGATTCTATGACTAGTGCATGACAGTTTTTCATCAAATGAGCTTTATTCATTTAGAGATATTTAAAGGAACAATGTGCTAAGAGTACTGAATTGATTCAATCCAGTGCTAAGCCCTGTGACAACAATGTGAATCTAAAATTCTATGATTCTATGACTAGTGCATGACAGTTTTTCATCAAATGAGCTTTATTCATTTAGAGATATTTAAAGGAACAATGTGCTAAGAGTACTGAATTGATTCAATCCAGTGCTAAGCCCTGTGACAACAATGTGAATACATAATTGGTGAAAACTC
>NW_008679455.1:5613-47544 GCF_000695815.1 Acanthisitta chloris | reverse complement strand
GTTGCCTTTAATATCTGGTCCCTGGCATCTGTGGGGTTTAAGAAATAGGAAACTGGCATATTTATTCGCCACCTAAATTTTTAAACAGCAAACATTTTTAAAGCACTTGCTAAAATATTTAAGCCAAGCAAATAACAAGTAGATGATGTGTGACAGCAAGAATAAATGCCCTGATTTATTGAAGAACAGAGAATTTAAGAACTTGGTGTGAAGAACATTCTAGTTAAACTGAGGGGAGATGATTCTCTAATTGAGTTGTTCGTAGTAGGTTATTGAATTTGAGGATCTTTAAAGGAGTTCCAGCTCAAGGTAATCTGAGCCATCTAACCCTTGTGAATGTCATACACTAGCAGAGATTAGTCTAGAAAGGTTTACAGAGCTGTCAGCAAGTTCACCCAAAATCAGCTGCTTGGCAGTAATGGATTGAGAAGAGACTTTAATGTGCTAACACTGCAACCTGCAGTCTCCTTCATTTTCTGCTGGGAGTGGGAGAAAGAAGTCAGGTTTCAGGCTAGTGAAGTGTCAGACTCCCAATTCTCTGTCAAAAAGGAGTTCAGAAGCTGTGGTCCTGATTTCAAGATCTTCATTTATTTATTTCTATTTTTTTCTTTTCCCTTCTTTTCCTTTCTCTTACAAGAAAAAAAACATCTGAAGGGCATCCAGAAAGGATAAGAAGGAGAGACAGAAGTAGCAGATGTACAGCTCTTATAAACAGTCACTCTTTCTTGGCATTTATGGGCCGCATCATTTTATCAGCTGGATATATGTGCCTTTATTTGCAGTTGATCTCTTAAAGTGGCACTCGTTCGGTGACTTTCATGCCCCTCAGACTTCAGATGTCCATATGTACTTTGAACAAAAGGCAGAAATGAATAAACTATGTCAGTCTTTCCCAGAAGCTTCCTAACTCTGCATTTCAGAGCAACACCTCCAAGGTTTTGTTGGTGGAGGATACTGCAGCTCTTCCAAAGGCTGTGTGAAAGGAGCAAGTTACACTGATTTTCATTCTGGTTTCTTATCCCATGCAGACTAAACTGAGAAATACACTGGGGCTTTTTCTGCAAGCAGGTAAAGCTACTAATGAGGCTGCTCTCTTTTCACCTTGCAACCCCAGTGCTCCCCATGAGGACAGGGCATTGTAATTCATTGCATCTGTGGCAGGGACTGGAAACCAGGGAGACACATAAAGCTCAAACACTTTGCAAACTTAATTTGCCTTTTATATTTCTCTTTGTATCTGGGATGAGCTAGCAGATGCTAGTCTAAGATAAACAAGCACATTGAATTCTCCTGGGAGGGAAGGGTGTATCTATTAGGAACCCAAAGAAGCAGTTGTCTGCTGACTCTAAGCGACACTGAAGCAGTTACATTTAGCCTACTCTATACTGCTTAGCATCACATTGCAGCTGATGAGAAGAAGGTTTTAGTGAATTTGGGAATAATCCAGCAAAGTTCAGGTTGGTTCTTTATGCTGCAATATCAAGCTGTGCTTGGAGCAGGTGATAAGAGTGGTGACAAGTTAATGATACTCCAGGATCTAATCACAGTGCAGTTCAGATGAACTGTGGAAGAAGTAGAATACAATGGAAATTTTACTTCAATGATTTGGAAATAAATAGGCAGCTGACTCAAAATTTTTGTAATAGAAACTCTAATATCATATGCTGACATGAGCATTCATGTAAGGCTTTTTGCTTCGTGACCTTCCTCAGTCATGGATATCTGGAAGGAGAGGATAAATCAGATATAACATGGTATTTATTAGGCTGTGAGCCAGAAGTTTTCCTTCTAAGTGAAAACATATTATTTTTGTTCACTTATGGTGTTTAGAAAAATCTCCCAGTCAGAGTTATGAACAGTTCCTCTTCTGCAGTGAGCCCCAGAAGTCGCTGTGGTCGTTGCCAGTTTCCCCACTAAGACATGTCTCCAGCAAACAAGCAAAAGGAGGAGCTCACAAAGCAAGAGCATAACACCTGAGCACTTTAATACTTATCAGCTGTCAACCCTGAATATCACTGGCTCGTCTTTTCAAGTGCATGACTGCACTAACCTTGCTGTGTCAGGAAACTTTGTGTCCAATCCTGTAATTATTCATTAGGTGTCCTGGCAGGAGAAAGGCAATGGAGCTTCTTTGCTGAACTCCAAGTGCAGCCTGTCATTATTTATTAAAGAGCAAGTAGCCGAAAATGTGACTATTCTTGACACTGCAGCCTCTCTCAACCTTCTTTGTGCATGTGGTAAAGTCATTTGCAGGAAAAGGCATCTCCAGCCACCTCTGAGGCAGCTGAAATGATACTGGTTATCTTTTAGGAAGGGCATCGCTTTTTATGCTTGTTTAAAAGGTGGGACAGTGTGGTCAATACTCTTAGCTTGCAGGGCTCATTTCAGCATGCCTGAAAAGGGAGAGTCCCAGAAGAAATCTCAGGAGCAAGCTGTAATTACTTGAAGCAAGCAGATGGCTCCAGCTTTGTGTGCCTTAGCAATGTGACAGCAGCTGATGGAGGAGCTGTGGCAGCATAGGACGTGTGTAGGAGAGGGGGTGGGATGAAAGCTCTCCTTGTGCATCTTCAGCAGGCTCAAACAGTGTCTTTATTCAGGCAAGTGTTATCTCACCACTCACTGAATTATCTCTCTCAAACGGCCTTGGATAAGGGATGGTGTAAGGGAAGGAGAAAGAGGTGAACCAAGATTTACACTTACACTCAAGAAGGTGTAGAATAAGATGCAAAGTTTGAATGTCAAACCATAACTGGCTCTGTGGGTTGTTTCTCTTATTTTGGAAGAGGAATGTCTTTTCTAAATAAGACTCTCCTCTAAATGGATTAAACAAATTCAATTAAAAATCTGAAAATGCTGTTAACGGATGAGCACAATCACATATGGAATCAGAGTCCAAAGTAACTTCTGGCATAAATATACCCTTACAAGAGTAAACAAGCAGTTTTGTGCCTTTTTTGAAGGGTGTGTTTGCTATTTAAGTCAGGGCTAGCACAGTGGTTTTAAGCATAGAAATTCAAGTGTCTTTTCTTTAGGAGACTCCTTATGGATACAAAAAGTGTGACAGATGGAGAAACTTGCTGAATCTTGGATAAGTTACTGGGATATGGCAGAGCTGCTCTAAATATTGTAGGAACTCAGGAAAGCCAAAGAAGATGAAAAATGACATCTACCCAGAAGGGCTGCTAAGTGTTTGTAAGCCTCCAACTTTTAAGAAGAAATGAATATCCATCTGCCTACAGTTTTAGGTCCTTAGACCACAGTCCTTTAAGGAGAGTCATGGTGAAATAGGTCTACTCATACTGCATCAGTGTCTAGAGAAGGACCCTGCAATGTTTCATTACACACATTATTTGCTGATGGTTCAGACTCCTCCAAGCTACTTCTCACATGGCCTAAGTACAATGCCATAAGTATTTGCTGCTGAGGGAAAAATCAGACTCTGGACTGATGTTTATAACTGCAAGTGACAGGGATGGTTCAGAGATGGGTTTTTTCCTGTTCTCTCTTTCTTTTGTTTGTGCTTGTCAAATTTATGACATAAGCTTAGTGTCAGTTTCTTGCCAGTATTCTGCACCCACAATTAGGACAGACCTTTCTTGTGTCTGTGCACTGCAGTCAGCAGTGTTTTCTTGAAATCCTTATATCAAATTTAACCTCATGCATTGAAAAAGTTTAATTAATTATCATAAGTATTCATCATATTATTTTATTACTATCTTTAGATACTCTAGAGTTTGACATACCAGGTCTTTTCCTGCAATTCTGGCTATGAGGACAGGCTTTTGTATGACTCTGCAGAGCAGCTCCTTAATCTGAATGTTTTTATACATCTTTCACTCAGGCAAACTCCCAAACATGGCAGGATCAGACCACTTATTCTGAGGATGATGATAATTCCAGCTAAATTCTTCCATTAAAACTTCTTCCAAGTTCAGCATAAGCATAACTGACACAGTGAAAAAGAGTTCCCTACTAGTGCTAAATTAATACTCATCTCTTCTCTTCTGACTCCAAAGAGATGCTTGGATGAAACTTATATGTCCCTTGGTGCAAATATTCTCCAACTTTCTTTCTCCTACATATTTTCTGATTTTTTATATGCACGCACTTTTAAAGAAAAAACTTGCTTATGTGCCAAAAAAATTCTATTGCTGCTTTTTCTTTGTACCATGATTTCTCCATTTAAATTGCCTCACAGCAGTTCCTTTTCATTCACATGTGTTTATCAATTTTTAACAATTTCCAATTACCATATTCATTTCCAAAATTTGCAGAAGTAATGTTGCTGATAGAAGTGTTTTATTTACTGCATTGCTTCTAGCCTGCCTGAAAAACAGTGAAAACAAGAGTGCTATTTGCAAAGACGTATGACTTTGAGTCAACAGTGATCCGAACCCAATTGCTACATGCTGACACTTTTGTGATCTGAAGGAATCTAAATTAGTCCTTACTTTGTACCCTACATTCTAAAGTCTTTTCTGGGAAGGGTTAGTATCAATTACTTGAAGGAACATACTCTCAATTTTCAGTGTATAGCATCTCATCCTTGTTCTGTGCTCACTGCTACAAAACACAGTATCTCAAGCCATGAGAAATTTGCTGAAATTGTGGAAAACCTGACCTGCACATACTTCTCATTTTTGAACTCTCCTTTAATTTTAAAAAGGTCAAACCAGTTGGAAAAAAAATTAGCAGAACAAAGACTACTGTCCTCAGACGAGACCTTGCCTGCCAAACTACTGACTCAAAAGGATGGTTACAGCTGGGTTACAGCCCAGACCTCCTTCCCACTCTGGAAAACAGACCTGTCTTAGACTGGAAAATGCTGACAGCCCCTGAACTTTACCTGTGCAGGTGAGTGTAATGCTGTAATAAAGCACACCTCTGTCAAGCACACACAAACAGAATTTCATTCAGAATCTGATGCTTAACTCTGCATCACTACTCTTCCCTTTCTGTATTAATCATACCAAAATACTTACTGTTTGCATCTATTAATACTCCAGTCTGTTTGACAACTGAATGCAGCTGAAAGCTCTTAATTCTTGATTTGTATTTGGGGTTTTTTTTGGAGATGGGCCTCTTCTTTTTACACATGGCAGTTAACACGGCAAAGCTAGATGCTGAGAACTGGCCTGTCCTCCACTGAAGTTTGCCCCAAACAGAAATCCAGTCTGGAAGAGCAGGCTCTACTCAACAGCCCATTAAATGGGATTGGAATGGATTGACAATTCTTTGAGGCTGGCATCTATTAAAATAGTACCCTGGGTGAATATTTAGGAAACGCTAATTTTCAATAAACAAGGAAATTGGAAATATTATACAGACACTAATGAATGGAACTTCAACTCTGTCAGAATTAGTCAAATTCATCCTTGCTATGTAATGCCTAATGCTTTACAAAATAGTAAGATCTCTGTACCCTTCTGAATGAGAAATCAGTGGTGCAGAGCCCTGGGAGTATTACTGGAGTTGCACTAATTTACAGGCTCTGTGAATCTCATCCTGCTGCAATCCAGAAAAGGGGCAGGGGGAGTCGATAGGTGGAAAAATATTCAGTGATGATAGGGCTGAAGGGTCAAATCTGATCACAAAGCCATGCAGTAAATGTACAGGTTGGCCCAAAGCCAACCTTCACATGGGCCTCCAGGTGCCTTCATCCCAACCGTTACATGCAAGGTCACTGAGAAACTGGAAAGTTGTTAGTGCTGCAGTGCTGACAGTGCAGCTCTGTTCTGTCCCTTTGTACCTTCTGCTCTTTTCTAGGCTTCTCAAACACCTCAGATTTTGCTAGGATTGCAGGGATTCTGCACTTCTTCTTTTGCTTGCTTGGTGTTGCTGAAGCTGTGATGGAGATGGGACCATGTCCCAAGATTTAGACTGGGAGTCAAAATGCTCTAGGTCACCCCAGCATGGCAAGCAGGGAGTTTGGGAAATGTCAGCTGAGAAAAGCAAGCTGAAGACACAGCAGGAGAGAGTGTTCATCTGGCACAGACACTGTTGTAGCTGATTTCCATAGTTCCTCTGGCAAATTCACAAACCCTTTGGACAATCTGGAAGCACAAGGATGCTCTGTTTCCATTTTTTTAAAAAAAAGGAGGAGGGGATTTCCATTAAAAAAAAGTCTGGCATTTCTGCACAGCAGCTAAGGTTTTCTCAGCTGTAAAATTGCCTTCTTTCCCTTGCAGTTACTTCCCTTTTGGCTGAATTCAGTGGGCAAACTAACCACTCTCCCTGTCCTTGGGGTTATCTGTGCTTCACCTCATTCTAAGTCACATCATTGTTTTGTAGACTGAAGCCCTGCAGCCTTCAGAGGAGTAGTGCTCTCTGAGAGCTGCTGGGGGAGGCAGGACACCCAGTTGAATGGCCCCATGACACCCAACTGGATGAACCTGTGGTGCACCACAGGTGACCCCTTCCTCAGCAATGCCTACTCAGTTAAATGTAGCTGTAGCAGTCCTGTTTGAGAACACAACTAGAGCAGACATCCCACCTCTATGTTGCAGGATCATAAAATGGATAAGAAAAACTAGTTATGCTAAAATTCCTCTTGCTCTCTGTCTTTTGACCTTTTGTGGTACTTGCTAGCTCATTTGTCGTGGAGCACTACCAGAAATAAGAAGAAGGAAGCAAATGAAAAGCTGAGTGCTCACAAAATTGAACATGGATTCAGATGAGACTAGCAAAGCCAATTTTTCTTGTGGAGATGTCCCTGATCACTCTTTACTCACTGAGATAGGTCAAACTTTTCAAACTGGGAAAATATTTTTTATTGTCTGTAGAAGCCAATCAAGCTACGATTCAATTAACTGGATTGAGAGAGATGCTGGTGAGTTATTTGTGCACCTGGCAGTGTGTGCTGAATACTAATAGTCTGGGTAATGTTCTCCAAGTTCTTGATCAGCAGCAGCTGGAGCAAATTTTTTACTTTGATGAGTAGGGAAAAAGAAGAAATCTATTTCAGTGCAGTGACAGTAGTAAATTTACATTACAAACACGGCAATTGCTAAGCATTACTGGAATTCAGCTGCCAGAATAAAGGCAGTGGCATTCATTTAGTTTCATTTCCAATTATGAGAGATCCTGATGGGTTTTTTCTTCAAAATAAAAACCTTGCAAACCTAGCTTAATTACAAAACTACATGGCCTGCTACCCTTCTTGTCTGGCTGTGGCTGTTGTCAGCTGTTATACCATACATTTTGAACTCATTCAGCTTTGGGGAGGGGAAAAGACAGTTTTTGGTCCTGTGATTAGTGTAAAACCTCTTTTATTTTATAACTGAGCCTGGAAGTGGCAGCCTGGTGCTGAGAGGGATAGCTATCCATGGTAAATTCAGAACATCCCTCAGTCTCTTGTTCACTGTGGGAGCTGAATCTTTGGCAAGCAGCTCCTCTTACTAGAGTAAACGGTGACATTTGTTAAATTCTTCCAAACTGGCACTTTGTGAGTCTTCCATACACCTACCTGGTGTCTGATCCAGTTGTCACTGAAGTGAAGTCAGTGGGAGACTTTCTACTAACTTCAGTGCAACAAAGTCAGCCACATGTCAGGATTTGTACAAGCAGCAAGCAGATGGGTGTTAGGATAATTTACTGGTAGTTGGGGAATTTCTTACACCAGCAGCATTGCAGGGAGGGCTAATGAGGACACAGGTCATAAGACATCATTGCTCTAGGGCAGCAATCAGTCTGGTCAGTACATTGCCTGCAGCTCCCATTTCAAGGCAGGTGACACAGTAATAAACATTATTCAAGGGAATTTGATGGGAACAGATATTTTAAAAACGGAGGCATGTTGGAACAAATCCTACTGTCAGTACAGAAGTGGTTTTACTGAAAGGACAGGGTGGAGTGAATCTTTTCAAGTTCTGCTCCAAAAATATTACTGAGGCTCTCCCTTTTCTTCCACAGTGAGGCAAGATACCCCCAAACCCTGCCTGGGACTCCAGCCCTTTGACCTACCTGCAGAGGTCTTGGGAGCAAAAGAAATAAAGATATTGCAATAGGTACAATGACTAAAATCTCCTGCCTGGCTGAAAGGACAGGGTGGAGTGAATCTTTTCAAGTTCTGCTCCAAAAATATTACTGAGGCTCTCCCTTTTCTTCCACAGTGAGGCAAGATACCCCCAAACCCTGCCTGGGACTCCAGCCCTTTGACCTACCTGCAGAGGTCTTGGGAGCAAAAGAAATAAAGATATTGCAATAGGTACAATGACTAAAATCTCCTGCCTGGGGCCCAAACTGCCTCTGTTCACTAGGAATGAAATATTTCAGGTGTGACACAAAGCTTCTCATGTTTGTTGAGCAGAGCAATGCAGGGATCAGATCTGATTCATTAATAAACTTTTGTGTGTGGCAGCTCTGTTGTTTCTTCAGGCTCTTGTAACTACTATACAATGAGGTACATGATTAAATTCAGCAAATGTGAGCTCAGAATCAATCTGGTTTGAGTAGGTCCTTTTAAATACAAGTCACTTTAGTGGTGTTTTCAGTTGCCACTTGCTGAACAGTTGGAGGGAATTGGTTATGTTACAATCCTCAGGAAAAATTAATTCTGTTCAGACCTAGTGCAAGCAAATTTTATTGTGCATGCAGCTGCTCAAGATTAAGTAATTATATGGTGAAGCTTTGGAGGCAATGAATTTTAGATGAAGCATGTACACATTTTTATTATGCATACATTTTTCCTGATCAGTTTTCTCTTCATTTGGTCACTCGCTTATGTGGAAGCAATGAGCAAAATCTGCATATTTCACTCTTTGGAAAGAAAATTTCCATTTACATAGCCTTAATGCTTTCAGCCCACACATCCTTTAGTGAATTTTCAAAACCCACTGATCTATTACACTCCACATAGTAACTTCAATGAACAGGTCATCTTAAAAAGACCAAGGTTAGACCCTCAGCTAGACTTAACAGTGTTTTCTCTTTCGAGCTCTTTTTGAGCTCACCTAGAACCATTTCACGTCAGTGGAGCAGGGGTGGCTTGCTGGGCATCATGACCCAGATCTCATCAGGGGATATTCTACAGGTTTTTTGTTGTTTAGGAGAGGTTACAAATCAAAAGTTTCCTCTCTTTGTTTTGTTCTTCACAGGCAGCTGAAAGTTCTTTCTGTTAAAACTGGTTCCTGAAAAACACCCAAAAAAGTCAAAAGGGAGAAAAGCAATTCTGAAACAATGGGCAAAAGGGCATGTTTTCAGAAAGAGCAGCACAGTTATTGCATTTTAGGCCTTTTAAATACTTTGCAGTCTGCATTACCTAAAGCATATGTATGTAACAGGTCCAACCTTAGCGAAACCTGCAGCAGCTTGGGGTTTCAGGACAGATCTGCTCACCATGATTTTGGCTCCAGATTGCATAGAACGACTTCTCATTTCACCCTGAGCACTCATCTGTCCCCCTGCTTAGACCAGAGACTTTGCCCTGGGGCAATACATTCTGGAACTGTTCTAGCAAGGGCTGAAGATGTTATTCTCTGGTCTTTATACCACATTCATGCACTTACAGGACCACGGATTTGCACTAAATCAAGCATGAACATGCGATTGCATCTCTAGTGAATTAGCCAAAATGTAAGATAAGGAGCATATGTTTATTTTCTGGTAGCTGAAGATGGTATGGGCTTTCAGAAAATGTTAAGTGCTTCAGACAGCTGGTACATGATCATAGAATCATAGAACCAACCTAGCTGGAAGATACCTTAAAGATCATTGAGTCCAACCCTATCATGGTCACTAGACTATGGCACCAAGTGCCACATCCAGTCTCAGCTTGAAAACCTCCAGGGATGGTGAATCCAACACCTCCCTGGGCAGCACATTCCAATGCCTGATCACTCTCTTTGTAAAAAATCTCTTCCTAATATCCAACCTAAACCTCCCCGGGCAGAGCTTGAGCCTGTGAATGTGATCCTGTCAGGAAAAAGTGAACCCATCAACCTTTTGGGTTTTTTAACAAATCTGAATCAGCAGAGCAAATTCATAGTGGGTCAGTGCTCTGTGTCTCATAGCTGCAGTAGGTTTGATCTAAGATGGACTGATCATTGAATCATGATGAGAGAGTGCAGAAGATGTGAACACAACTAGGGGAAATGTGTTTGTATCAGAAAAACACATCCCACAAGACATGCCACCCCAAAGCTGTTTGGCAACATTATTTTCAAGCCTCTGAGGGTCTTTTTCCATGATTGCCTTTCCTTCAAGCCAAGCTTCCAAAGCACAGTGCCACGGTGTCACACAAAAGTATCAGTGCTCTCTACTAAAGAGGCTATATAGCAGAAAGGACAGTACACTATGTATATCCATGCATTTATAGACAAATAACTACAGGTACAAAACTGTTGAAAAGAACTTTGCCAATTTCTTTCACAATAGTCCCCAGGGTGCCAGCAGCATCCAGCTGTGGTGTTATCCTGGTTGTCCTTCCAAGGGAGCATTATCTTTCCTGCTATCCCATGCAGGTCCCAGAATTGACTGAGGTATTCAGCTGTGTTCAAACAAACCCTTTTCATCCTCCCAATGCCTGCACAGACTGGTGCCTGGGCTGGACAGGAGCTGTGACACTGAGACCAGCAGCAGGTCAATGCTGGCTGTGAGCTGTGCTGAGCAGTTGTGCTGCAGCACAGAGGTGGCTTTGCTGTCCCTTGGTGTGTCCCATCACATGGCAAAATATCCAATGTCTGATGCCAGGGTGGGGCATGAGTGAGTTTGCAAATTCATCCAGGAAGGAGACTCACTTTATTTTGTAAATCTTAGCCAGGACTGCCACCACTGGCAGACCCCTTACCTGTTGGTGAAGACACTACAAACAGCTGCTTTTTACTGGTGCTACAAATAAGTTCTGTGAGCTCAGAAGTACACATTTCATTTTAGCTTTTGGCATCTTGTAAAGAAAACTTTTAATGAAAAACCATTCTGCGTCAGGAAACAAAATAGTGCAGTCTAATGTTTTGACTCCTTTCATGGCTGTTATAATGGAGGTAAATAAAGTCCAGAAAGCTGTACAAAATCATACCACGGTGTCCTCATGCCAGTATTTCTCATTCTTGATGCTCCAAAAGCATCAGAAAAATAAAAGTAAAAATCAAAATCAAACCGTTTTTCCTCTGAGGTTTTCCAGTTTAGGACCAAAGCACATAGTTCAGGTTTGTCTGTTGCCCAGACTGGAACTAGCTGCTCCTTTATGGTCCTGACGCATCGAGTTTGTCCCCCCAACACACCCCTGGGGTGTGAGGCCATGCTGCTCTTTGCAGAAATGCTGCTTTCTAGAGCTGATGTGCTCCCGCAGGGTAAGACATGTTCACAGGGACTCCTGCAGTAGAAGTTTCAAGAGATTTTGTTTTATAAGACTTCAACCTAATTTCTTACTGCCAGAAATCTGCTTTTACCTGCAAGTTGTGCATGAAAGAAAACTTTGGAACACTGACTTTTGTGGCATCTGCCAATATTTTCATTTTAGCTTAACGGGGGATTTAAATTATTATTGAGTCCTATTTTCTGAAGAGAGCAAATGCTGTCTTTGAGAAATTTGATTATATTGAGCCTCTAACTGCATAAACACAATACCAGCCCCAGTGGACAAATTCCATTAAGACTTGAACTATCCACCTTGAAGTTGCTCATGAATACAAAGTGCCAGAGCTGCTGGTATTGCAGAACAACTTGTACACTTACATGTACATTTATGTGTCAGATAATAAAAGCCATGTTTATTTAGAGAGAGATTAAAATAAACAGGTCTAATAATCTATTTTAAAATCTTCATTATTACTTGTATGTTGTTTCCCTCTGCTTGAATAATATTCTTTGTTACAGCTGTATATTGCCTTCAAGATGCTTCTTGCTCTGATGTTTGCAAGGTGCTGATCTGTGATCTGTAGCATAGGCAGGTGGAGAATTTTAATTCTCACAGCAGAAAGGTCCATTTCAGTGCTTTGCCTATCCAAACTGTTCTCTGCCTTGCCAGTTTTTTTAATTCTACCTATCTTTTAGATAACTCTTTTCTATCTAAATAACATATTACTGCTGAGGTTTGGGAGTCATTAGGGAAGATCTGCCCAATTAGCATGTTAATTAGGACCTACCCAATTCAGGGATAGGGAGGTGATTGTTTTATTAGCATTCTGTGAGATGAAAGAAAGATTAATGACTGTGCCTGCACCCCTTGAGGGGTGCAGAAGTAACAGTTCTTATTTGAGGTATCTGCCTGTGTGAGGAGGTGTTTGAAATGGTTGGGCTTACTGAGGGAGTTGCCTGCTGATTAGTTACGCCTGGAGCAGAGAAAAGTGTAATTGAGTTTGTTTCTTGATGAGAAGAAAATGATAGTACAAAGCAAACATAACAGGGCAGGAATGTCTGCTGTCATAAGTGAAGTCCCATTGATAGATCGGTATCAGCTAAAGCTTTGGTCCCTTGAATTGGGCTGACAGGATGAGATTTGTGGCAGCTCTGTGCACTGTAGCTTATGTAGGTACTTAGATGCCTCATGGCTATGGAAAATGTTGGTTTATAACAAACATCTCTTCCAGATGCTGTGTTTTCTCCCAGCCATGTGTTGCCATACAGCCATAGAGTGTGACCCATAGATATCTTGAAGAGGTTATGCCAAGGGCAGTAAAATTCAAAGGGCCTAAATAAAATCATCTTGGGGGAAAAAAAAGAGTGAAATGTAGGCAGGAATCATATTGAAATGGAGCAGGAAATAATAATACTAAGCAAAAAAAAAGAGCTTTGGGCAAAATTATCTGAGAAAAACATGTCATCTTTCTCATAATTTTGTGTTCACTCTTCCTTCCCACAGCATTCCACATTAAACTAACAAATTCTGCTGCAAGAGAAAAGTCTGTGTGCTCATAATATGCTGAAGATAGAAGCAAAGTGGTGTCATCATTGATATTTCTGTCAAGCTGTTTAATCATTTCTGTCTTGTGCTTGATTTAAGGCTTGTCCTCTCCTGCTTTGGCCAATGAGTAGAGTTCTGGGAGCAGGAAACCCTCTCCAGTTTTTTCTACTGCTTCTTCTCACAAAGCACATCCAAACTCCCAGGCTTAGCACTTCACACACTGCTTGGTGCTGCATGCAGAGGTGAAAGGGCTGAAATCCCTGAAGAAAAAGATAAAGTCATGTAAATAGGTGTGAAAACGTGGTCCTTTTTCTAAATCCTGATCTGAAGTGCTCTGTGCTGCTGTTCCAAATTCCCCATGGAAGTTCCTGCTATCAAGATCCAGACTTTCAGCAAGGACTGTGAAAGCTGCAATGGGAATGAAGAATTCAAAGCCCCAATGAAGAGTAGAAAGAAACAAGTCTGACTAAATCCTTATAGAGGCCTGAGAACTTGATCTTGTGTATGATACATGGTTGCCTGAACAGCCATCATACTGCTTCTGGGACTCAGGCTGTAAAGACATTCTTTATTCTGTAGAACTAGCTTAAACTTGTAGTTTAAGCAAAGCTCTGTGTGATATAATGTGTAATATCATCAGTGAATCCATAGGCAGAATTACTTCACAGAAGCTCATCTGGATCTTTGGATTTGGACTGGTGATCAGGACAAATTTATATTGTTTTGTCTGGATATGTACTACAAGTTGTTTTCAGTTATTCTTAAGTCAGAAAAGTTAATAAAAATTAAGTTAAAAAAATTTAAAAGTCAGGTCTTCTCTCACTGTATCCTATAGAAGTTAGACTTTATAACCACAGAGGGAAGCCAACACCACAAAGGTGAACACCAGGAACCTTGGGAGATATAGTCCAGTTTGAATGACAGTTGATACCACACAGCTTTGCTCCTCTTCTCCACATAATGCTGTGAAACTGATGCATTCCAAAATCCTCTGGCAAACACTACTCATGCCTGTCATTTTGTTGCAAAACTCCAGCACTAATTTATTCAAGGCCTCTCAAATATTCACTTACCCAGGGGAAACACCAGAATGTTGGTTTCCTTGCTTCGTCTGTGTTCTCAGTGGACAACTGCTATTTTGATGCACTTCCTTCTGATATGGAAACTTTGTTCTTTGCTTTGTTAAATTCTTCAGTAAAGAGTAGCAGCTACTCCAAACTTTAGAGGGTTGTCAAGGTAGTCTAGTCCACAAGTGCACAGGAAATTGTACTCTTAGCTTTGGGATTTGAGTATATCCTTGTAAAGTAAAGGATACCTTCTTCCCAAGATATTATCCTCAACAGCATAGAGGAGACCAAAGCAAGATCCCTGTGGACATTATTAGTTTGCTGTAACTTGATCTTGTTACAAATGAAGGCTGTTCTTTAAGCCTTTGTTCTATTACTGTGTGTGATGGTCACACATTCATTTCCATTCACGTTATCATGCCAGTCTGAAAATTTCCATTATATATTTATGCAGTTCCGGGTAGATTTGCTAGAGATAATTCTATTCTGTTTTGGTGTTTCTGTTGGCCCTGGATGTCCCCATTGTTAGATGATCAAGTATCATGCAATGCTGTAAATTCCCAGTGCACAAGCACAGACTTTATGCTTTTAACGTTTCACTTGGCTTAATGTTAGGATTCTTTTAATCAAGTAAAAACTGGGATGAATTGCTTTATTCAGAGATTTTTTTATTATTATTTCTTTTGTGATGCTGTGTCATCCATGTGAATGTTTCTGGATCTGGGTTGTAAATTAATCTCTTGCTGAATGTTAAATTGGAATATGAGCAGTTCATTCATCTCCCTGAGAATGCAGGAGCCATGAGATAAGGGTCTGGATGCTCACGTGAGTTACAGCCAGGCTGTTCAATAAAAGGCTGCACACAGCAATTGCATGTGATAGCAATGGGGTTTTTAAAGTCACCCTGAGATGGAGCTTGCTATTTGTCAAACAATAGCATTTTGATAAAATAAAAGTAAAAACTGCACGTTATCTTCCAGTACAACGAATGGTACCGGTGGGAGCCCACAGCTCTGCATAAAACAATTGATTCTACTGATATAAGCAAATTAGGGTTTTGTGACACAGGAAGGAGTTTTCCTTTTAGTCTAAAATGCTCCCCATTGACAACTCCCACCAGGTGTGCTATGCTTTCTGAAGTCATTAATGTAGATCAAAGAATAATTAGGCTTTGGCAAGCATAAGGGGGTTTGATTAATCAGACTGAACAGCATCCTTTTATCTCATAATGCCAACTGTTGAATCAGCACGATGTGGCCAAGCTTTGGGAAAGCACTTTCACAATTATTCTCCTCTTGCACAAAAGCATGTCATTAAGATGAAACAGAATCCATCCTTTTGTTTCTTACCTTTCCCAGGGTAAGAAACCAGGGAGGACCAGGGACAAGTGTTTGTAGCAAATAGCAGATCCAGTGTGGAAATAGCAAAAGGCTGTGATGAGTTTGGATCTGTTTTTCACTGGTGGTTGACACATTACTGTTCTCAGGAGATAACAAGAGGGTTTTTTTTTTTTATTTTTCAGACAGTGGCAGCTGACTTGTGACAAATGCTGAAGGAGTCAAGTGCATGAATCTAGCAGGTGCCAAATCTTTCAACATATGGGATGGAATCACCAGTATGTTCACAATCCTTATGTCCCCATTCCACATTTGTGTTTGGGTAACCAGAAAATTTAACAAGCTTCCCCCCCCCACACACACACACACACACATGAGCCAGTGCTTTGTGAGAAAGAAATCTAGTAAATCTCCTGAATTGTTTACTCTCCCCATGTGGTATTTCTTGGAATCTGCAGTTAGAGACCAGAACTGTGACCTTCAATGAAAAATAAAGTCATCTGTGGGAGTTATCTTTGCATCAGACAGGTAATACCAAATCTAAAAGTACCTGGGTGCAAGGGGTTTCTTTTTTTTTATTTCTGTTTTTCTGTGGCAAGATGTTCAAAAGTCTCGTGAAGCCCAAACTGAACAATGATTCAAACACAGCACTGGACAAAAACAGATACTGGACCTGAACACCTAGTCTTTTGTGACTGATAGAGACCATCCCTCCACAAAGATGTGGAAAATTTGTGGAGTAGATTCACTTCTTGAGGAAAATGTGCAGTGAGAGGCTGGTTCTTACCCTGTGTATGTGTCAGAGAATAGACTGGTACTTTCTTGCTCACTTATAGGAGTTTGATTTACTACTTGAAAGCTCTGTTTGCTCTTCATAGTCCATTTTTCCAAAGATTCCCATACCCCTTGCAGACACCTATGCCATAGCTTTGTAAAAAGGGCATGCCCTGCTACCTCTGCTTGCAGGTGGCCTATCAATTCCTGGGATAAAAATGCTTATTTCAGATGAATGAAGAGGGGCAGAAAGTCAATGGTGTTAACATGATCTTGTGTCTGTAGAGCACTAGTACAACTGTCTGGTATAAATACAGTCAGGGTTTGGCATACAGAGGATTCCTCTGGCTTACTTACCTGGCAAAGCCCTAGAAATTTGCTACCAGCATTTTAAAATACATTGATTAGGTTAGTCAAGAGGTGAAGAATCTGACCTGAATTTTTTTTTAATCGAATTTACATGCTTCTGTTAAATAGGAGCATACAATCCTTCTTCAGGGAGAAGGCAGTTGCTCAGGTCTCTTTTGTTGTGCAGCCCTGGAGAGAGGATGGAAGAACAGGTTTTATTCTTAAAAATTGAGGTGACTGCAATGACCATTCACTGGGCAAAGAGGAAAGGGGAAGATTCTTTTCTTTTTGCCCTTTCTTCTGAAGTGATGCTACTGACAGAGCACCAAGGTGCAGGATGGAGAGTCTGGACCAGCAGCTTCTGGCCAGATCTGTGCCGGTGCTGCTGTCAGAGCTCCTTCCAGAGACACAAGGAAAGAAGATGTTACAGCAAGTAGGCAGCATTTTCCTAACGATATTATACTGTTTGTCTTCTTCACTTACATCAACATGTCAGTGTGGAAACAACAAAGTGCTCCCTTCCACCAAGCAATGAAAGATATCTCAAATAAAATGGGGGCATTAATGCTTTTATTACCAAAGTATCTGCGGAACAAAGTGCTTCCCTTCTCCTATTTATTTCTAAATCATATTCACACTAACTGTTGCATCCGTTTTCTGCATCTCTGACTGTGTGAAAGAAACTTGGGGAGAAATTACCTCAATAATGTCTTTCTAATCTTCCTTGTTTACAGCACACTTTTTGTTCAAAGTCATTATGACAGTCATGGAGGATTCTGAGTATGATGCAGTTATTGAATTTTAAATGAAAACTAAATTGGCTGTGGTAGAGGGGAAAAATATCTCATAACACAGTAATTTTTCCTCAGGGTACAGTTGCTACATTTTATTAGAAATAAGCAATTTTCACCATGTCTCCAAAATGTATAGTGCAGATAAACGTGAGATATTAATCTAAGGAAAAAAGGCTTTTACAAGTATGTAACACCAAATGGTGGTTTAAAGTTTGCATGTTTTCTTTATTTTCCTGGTGTGCTGGAGAAGCTCATTTTACTGAACTAAAACATATCTCGGTTCTCTGCATTGGTCAAAAGCTTCCTGTGGTGTTAGTTAGATGGGATTTAATTGAAATATTTGGAGGTTTTTCTGCTTGATTTGTGCATGTGGGAAGTGAGGAACATTCTCTATATGTGAAAGGTATCAAGGTGCCCATGTGGCTGTTAAAGTCACCTGCTGAGCAGGCACCACTTTTCTCATTGGGATCTTCCAGCATCTCCCACCTCTGTGCCCAACAGTCCCATGTGGGAAGGAACACCCTGAGGTTGCCTCCAGGGACTTCTGCTAGCAAGGCAAAGGGGAGGCATTTGAGAAGATAAATATTGGGATAAAATAAATGCACCTTCATCCCAAGGCTGCAGCCAGTTGGCAGGTATTAATTCCACAGACTGGCTCTGTCAGTTGGCAGATCTCTGCAGGGAATGGCTCTCATGCCCAGCCAGGAGGAAGCTGGGAGCAGCCCAGTGCCACAGGCAGCCCCCTGAGCCCTGGCCCTGTGGGCACCTCCCTGGCAGGGCCTCCAGAGAACAGATTTCTGCAGCCACTCAAGCTGCTCCAGCAGCATCATTCATTCAGCCGTTCCTTTCTAAGCGAGCAGCACTGATGTCCTGGTTTTATGTTCATTAGATTTGCTTCATTCCTTCAGCAGCTCTCAAGCTCTAGTTAGGCTGCAAATGAGAGCAATATTCCAATCAGTGTTTAGCGAATTCTCATTAACCAGTATTAGTTCTTGTTCGGCTTCGGCTCCAATTACAGTTTGTCAAACAGGAGGTGGATATGAATTAATTGTCATGGAGGAAGAAGTGCATTTTATGTAGTTGCAAAGCCTACAAATTAGTATGGAAAATGCATCCACATACAGTTAGTGGAGTCCATAGGGTCATGGTTTCCCTCAGCTCAGCCACCAGCCCATAACGTTGTCACCGTGCCCATCCTTTGCACACACCTGCCTTCTGCCACAGAGGAGCTAAACACTGTGCAGTCCCTACACATTAATGAGCAGGTAGGTATTCTCTGATAGCTCTCATCTACCAAAATATGAATGAAGAACAGTCTCTGTATGCATTTATGGTCCTGAGCAGTCCCACGTAACCATGGCTTTCTGCTCCCAGCCAGGGCAGGTTGGTTTGTGCCCCTGTTGGTGACCTCTAGAGGTTGTGATGGTGGTGGTGGTGGTGGTCCCCTGCTCGTGTCTTCTGTTTGTTTCATGGCTGTAGACCACACTGAATTTCTAAGTGCCCAGAGAGCACAGAGTAGGGTAAGAGGTTAATTTTGAGAACAGTTTGTGGGCTTGAGATGGGATGGAGTTATGGAGAAACCATGGGTTGCTTGGCCTCAGGCTGCAAAACCTGCATAGACACTGAATCCAAAATAAGTGTTAGCGGTATGTTCGGAAGAGTGTGGATAGAGGATTTTGTTAGATACTCACAAACTGGTGCTGTTTTCAGAAAATCTGGTTTGGGGTTGGATTTTTCACAGTTCTGCCAGGATGCTTAAATAGAAATTCAGGGGAGGTTCACAAGCAAGCTCCCAGCAAAGCACACACTAAGTAAGCTAATTCAATTTATCAGCCCTTATCGGATGCTGGGATGAGAGAACATTTAGAACTGAATATGTTAATATAAGTCTCCCTCCAGATTAATCACGAGCAGTTATACTTTTATGATTTAGCAGTGTTGTTTATGACTAACATTTATGGAAGATAGCTGGTAGATTTTCAGTAAAATCTTTTCAGCTAAAACTAAGATTATAACAATTTTAGGGATAATTGGGCAAATGTTGAATTCAAAAGCTGATAAATATAGGGAGTTTTTCCAAACTGTATATTGCCTACTGACTTAATGGCAGGTTAGACTTCCAGATGCATCACTCTATGATGGATGTATAGCGAGCTATAAATAACATTGTTGTTCATCAGTTGGAATATAACACAGCCTGTAAGCAAATGAAAAGGGTCATCCCCCCATCTCAAATTAAATCAGTTGTGAAAAGCATTTCCTAATTAACAAGTCTCTTCATTTTAGAGCAAATAACAGAATCCCTTGTAGGATATTTTTCACTCCTCTGTATTCTCTCTTTGTAAATATGCCAACAAGTTGCTTGGCTTCCCAAGTTGGCTGTGTGGGCTTCACAAACTGAAAAGGGAGAGACATTAATGCAAAAACTTGGAGGAAAACTTCTGGTTCACATGTAATTTCTGGTGATAACATTTGTTCCTTCTTTCCTGCTAACTTGATATACAGTTATCAGTGTCCCTTGGAGGCTCTGGACCCATAGCTGAAAGGATCAGGTTGTGTCAGCTAAATGCGTGGCTGGGTAGGAGCAAGGCTAAAGTAACCACAAGCTAGATTTACCCAGCCAGCTGGGATTATTCTGTACCTCATGATGTGATCTGTGAGCTGTCTACAAAGACAGGAAAGAAAGTTTATAATCATCATGTCTAAGTAGTTTTACAGTAATCTGCATCAGCCTTGAAAATTATTTGTAGTGAACAGGTTGGAAAAGGTAAAAAATCTCTAGTTTTGGGGAAAACTTTATCCCTTCTCCCTCCCAAATGGAATTTGATGGTCTTTACATTTTGCTCTCGGATTTGACACAGAAGTGCTTGAATATTAGCACAACTGCTGTTTGCATTAACTTCACACAAAAGCACTCTTCAGAATTTTCCTACTTGTGTCTGGGTGCATCTTTACTCAGCCAGTGCTATGTAAGTCTATCCTCCATTTGATGGCATTATGAGTAATTGTTTCCTGGTTTTCAGTGTTGCACTGACTGCCACCCATTCAATCTTAGCTTTATATTTTGGACCAACCTTGCTGTAAATAGCGTTTCAGTATCTACACGAGGAATGTAAATGTTGGTCTCATTTCCAGCATCATTCAAGTGCCCACATAACGGTTATCCTTGTGAAAGCAAATTGAATCTGTCATGTCGTCTTCTATGGCAGCCTAATTCTTGGTAACAAAAGATATTGCAGCTGACAGATGGAGCCACACACTACATAATTAAGTCTCCAGTGTGTGTCAGCTGTAGCCTTTCAGACACAATTAGGGTCTGACCAGTTCACCCATTTAGGTACTTTAAATAAAACCAAAAAATATCCCTTAGGTGGATATGGAGGTTTCTGTGAAAAATGAACTCCAAAATGCACTAAACAGAAGAAAATAGGATTGTGTGCATCACCAGAACTTCCAGTGATAAAATGTGATACAGGTCTTTAAATCCTCGTTTTACCTCCTTTGCTTTTGCATTTATTATGTCCTGAGTGTAGCTAAGCATAAAGTCTTCTCAGTAGGGAGGCTCATGGAGGCAATGGATGGAAAATACGTTTTCTTTAGAAAACTAGCTTCAGGAACCCCCAGCTGTGCAGGAGATACAATTGTGTTAGGTTTGTAACAGAAGATTGTAAAACTTAGGGAGAACTACAAAACAACAGAAAACTTTAAGAAAAGACAAAAGACACTTAGTGGTGTGTGATGCATCCAGAACTAAAGATGAGCCTGATGTATGACCTTGTGATCTGGTCTCATTGTCTGCCATGCTCAGAGATCTCTATGTTTTTATGACTTTTCTTCACAGAATCACAAACATAAGAGAGAAAAGGTTTTAGCTAATGTGTTCCACTACTCTCCTGATAAATAATTAGACATCTTACAGTAATCATCTCTGCATACATGAGGTGCTTTGATTTATAAGGACACCTGAGCAATACCAGATCTCAGTATTTTCCTGTTATATCTGTATTTATAAGTTCCAAAGCTGATTCCATTATTTCTGACACACCCCCCTTTGTTCAGTCTTTCTTCCCTCACTAAAACACACACAGCAGTTGCCTGATAGTCATTATAACCATGTGCCAACAGCAGCAAAAGCATCTTGCAGAGTGCTTTTTTTCACATTCCTCTTTGCTTTTTAGGTATGTTTTGTTTCATTAAAGAGAAGTTCCATGCTGCTTTTATTACTCTGACTGCTAATGAAGGATAAGCTTATTAATTCCAAAGTTTTAATTAAATCACTTGCAGAGGGACCTGCTTGGCATGAAAATACATTCAGTGTCTGACTGTAAGGAGCCTCTGGTGATGCAACATTCCTTGCTGACCATCCATGCTGGATGCAAGTATTCCAAAACAGGGTTAGTCAGGAGGTCAGAAGGCAGGAGACACCAGGACAATGTGCACAGAGCAGCACCCCCCAAATGTAGGGCTTCAGCCCCCCAGCCAGTATTTTATCTCTCTGTGACTGCATGAGCAGACATCTCAGATGTAAAGACCCATCCAGAAAATGAACTGGACCATGGTGAGCATTTGCATCCCACAGCAGTGTGCAGGAGGTGAGGTAGCTATGTCCATGACAGCTTCTCTGGGCATAAGGGAGGGTGTTCTAGAAGAAGTCTAAACTACGTGGAGAAAAATGGGTTGCCAAGAACCAAGTCAGTCACCTAGCTAAAATGGGATGGACTGCCTCATGGTTGACCCTATTGGATGACTACTTTGGGCTGGGGAGTCACTTTTAGCAGTTTAAATTAGGATTGGATTGGGATTTATCCACTTTTCTTGAGACTGAAATCTTCAGAAAACACACACACCTCTGTAGCACATTTGCATTCAGAAGAAATGAAGCTAGGTCCCAGGACTTGGTTTAACTCTATGGCTTATATTGGACATATTTGATTTTAAGAAAGAAACCTTTCCTTGAAAAGAAAAAAAGAAAAGAATTAATCTAATCCTGGGAACTAATTGATGGTGAATATGCCCTTTGACTTGCCTCTTTCATGTTCCCTGCCCCAATCTGGCATAGATTTACAAAATTGATTTAAAGACTCATATTTCTTAGCCCATTTCCATGCTCTTCCCCAAAGTAACCAAGTTACAAAGCTTTCCCCAGACAAAGTGCATTATTGAGAATACCATTAGCACAGCTGGGGTCAGGCAGGAGATACTTTTCCTTGCAGCCATCTAAAGAATAGGAAAAGATGGAGAAAGTGTCTTGATTTCATCTACCAGACTACACTCTGTTGCTCCCCTTTGGTCTGTGGCTCTCAGATCTGCACTGCTGTTGGAGTCATTACAGTCCTGGCCCTAACAGGGCTGAAGTGCCGGGGAGATCCGACTTGGATCTTGCACTCTGGTGTAAAGCAGGAGAAAATCCATAGACATCATCACTGTGAATCCAGTTAAAAGCCATAATAGCCATGATACATCAGGTAGAAGACCTGGAGAGAGCAAGTGCTCTTATCTCAAATGCTAAATTTACAATAATTAACGATTGTAAATGCAATTACAGTATTTTACAGGCTGTCCTTGCTACAATTGTGGGGAATGGAAGTTAATGGAAATACACTTGATAATGCTTGTTGGCTGAAGGACTTCCATTAGCTGATCCAGTACCTCCAAATGCACACTTAGGCAATAATGTACTAGATGAATCTGGGAGAAATGAGAATTATTATTTTTTTGAGAAATAATAAAGATGCTTCTCACTAGGCTCAGCTGGGATATTACTGCTGTTCATATAGCCAAGTGTTTTGTTGGAGAGATGAAGCGCTGAGCATAAACTTGTTCATTACCAGAAACCTGACAAATACTGAGCTAATATCACGTCAACAATAAGCTGGAGATAATGCATTTCCTCTCTTCCTAATAGATTTTTCCTTACATATAATCATAAGCAATACTAAAAAATTACAAAGGCCGGGGGGGGAAGGCTGCTGGAAGATATCTATTCTCTGTGATATGCCTTTCGTCTGATTTGAAGTATCAGGGGCAGAGAGGCTGAAAATAATTTGTTTGGGGATTATCTACACGCAGAAAGAAACTTGATAATCACTCAAGTGAGTAGCTGCTGCGTTTGTTTGGTAGCCTCTTGCCTAGCGATCGTTATTCAGTCCAATGAAGTTATTGTTTCCAGGGGGCAAGAGTGAAGGAGAGTTCACAGAGGTGTCTCTGCTTCCCTCTTGCAGAAGTGTTGGCAGCCACTTAGCAGGGCTGGAGCACTCAAGAAGGGGTGTTAGTCAGATCTACAGCCACTGTCCAATTAACGTCATTTGTTTTTACCTTAGGGAAACACAAACACATTAACACAAACAGGAAGGTTAAATACACAGATCAGCTTAGTCCTCAGAAAAGGCTTAGTGCATCTTCACCACAACATAAGCCCTTAATGGCACGAGTATAATTATGTTTTGTAAAGATTTTATAAGAATGGCCGGAATAATATTAATGATGTGTGAACATAGGTGGAAGACTAAATTTATGTTTCAGGCAATTACATTCTACAAGCTGAAGTAGAGAACAGAGGTAATTAACAAGAATAATGAAAGCACTACCTTCCCATAAATCACTGTTAAAAAAGAGTAAATAATAGAAGACAAAGGGATTATGAGTCAAGTTGCGTCGTTATTCATCAATTTTTGAGCAGAAGGGTGGGTTTAATTAGTGAAATGGCATAGCACTTGTTTGGTGCTTTTCAAGTAGTCCTGATGCTCTTCTATCAGGGGGAACAAACATCTGATTGAATGCAAATGGGAGTGATTGACTTCTCCACATTCCCAATCAGGGCAGGAAATTTCCTTTTGTGCTCCTTTTAATGAAGCAAAGGGAGCGATTAGCAGGCATGCTGGACCGGGGAATTTTGCAGTCCTGATTGCAGATGAGGCTGACAACCTCCCTAATCTGTGAAGGATAAAAGCGCCCAATTCTCCAGCAGTTTCAGTTTTCTTTGAATTGTTTAGTTCCAGTTTTTAATCCGCGATGCTTTGTGGATCAGAAAGCAAATCAGTCTCCTCTGGGAAGACCCTTATCTATTAATTAATTTTGCCTCGTTTTATCGTAGGAGAATGCTGAGCCACAGGGAGCTGATGCTGAATTGCAGTAACAGCAGATGTTATGGGGATGCTATCAAGTGTGAGGCTAATGGGCTCTTTGTGACCAGCTCCAGGCAGAACCCCAACATCTTCTCCGTGTGTTTGCTTTCCATGTCTTGAGGCAGCAGCTCATCTTCAGCTGCATTTACCCTTTCTCTTCATTCAGTTTAATCCTGGGAGAGGAATAGCTGCATCTCTGCCCTGCAACTGACTCTTACAGAGCAGAGATGCTTGACCTTTGCAGTGTATGAGTTTGCAGAGACGACAGGTGCTTAAGGTACACCTCTAGTCTGTCCTGCCAGAGCTTTAATTCACCTTTGTGTGAATCACCTGGTTCAGTCCTGACTCTGCTGAATTGTCCAGGATGTGTTTGTCAAAACACAGGACTGGCTGTGTGATATTGATACTGAGAAATAGACCGAAAGCAGAAATTGAACAATTAAATCTGAAAGCATGGATAGTTTTACTAATAGCATTATTTCAGCTTAATTAACAAAATAGCAAGGATTACACAGTACAGACAAGAAGCTTCATTGATGGTATTGTTTCGGCTTGGTTGGCCAAAAAATGCACCTTATCTATAAGGCAGTAGAACTAACTAGACTCAAACCTTGGCAGGAGGAAAACTAAGACCATATAAGGTGTAGAATGAAGAAACAAAATGTTCAAGATAGAGGTAAGGTCAGCAAGGAATGCAAAACTGTACAAAGGGGTAAACAGTTGCACAATAAGGGTGTCCAAAGGGTACAGAGGAAAAGGAGGCACTTCATCTTCACGACCACCGAACGACCACCAGGACCATGGGGCTGATGCCAGGAGGGAGGAGACGGAGGAGGAGTATATGATAATGATTTCTGAGAACTAATTATAATAATAACCACTCATTCTTGGAAATAATGAATATGTATGAGCATTTAATGCATAAACTGTGAAGTTTTTGTCCCTGGTTGCACAAGTTTGGTGGAGCGATCTGCCTCGTGCCCAGCGCTGAATAAACAAATACCTGCTACTCAGAGATACAAGTCTGTGAGTAGTCCTTTTCCAGGTTTGTTTGGCATCAATATGTTGCGGACTCTCAGAATGATGTCGTGTTAGTTTTTCTTCTTTATTTAATTCATCCTCAGCCCCTGAAGGAGAAAGGTGTAAGATTCTTCCATTGCCTGGTTTTCATAGCATGTATTTGCACATGAAGCCCTTTGGACAAGTCAGTGTTAACTTGCTGTTAGAGGCCTCTGTGTATGAAAATCTTGTGACTGCAGTGAGCTGTTGGCTACAAGCACCAGGACACCATGACGATAAGCACAGTGTGACTACTCAGAAAGCAGAGGGTAACAGCTGTCACAGCCCAAGAAAAGACTCACAGGCACAACAGTATGATGTGAGGTGCTCAGCCATCCCGAGCAGGGATAGATCTTTTCCAAACTAGGACATGCCACTGGTTTCTGACATCGTGTCTCCACCGCTGAATAACAAAATTGTAAGAGCCACAGCAAATTCTCTTTCACCTCCACTGTTACAGGAGAGACAAGACACTGTTTCCAGCTGGATCTTTATGGGTTGGGTTGTGGAGGAAAAAAGAAATAATGTGGCAGATGTGTGCTCAGCCCAGAGAGGATGGAGATGGCCTGTCCCATCACCAGCTGAGTCAAAAACTAACAGTGTGTATTTGGCAACTAAGCCTCATCCCCAAGAAATGTGGAGCTTGGAAGAGAGATCCCAGGGGAAGCAACAAGTCACAGTGCAAGTACACATTTACCCACAGATAAGCAAAATATTTAGCAAAATTTCTGAACATCTTCTCTGAATATTTTATCTATCAAATCCTGGGACTGTTCCTTTGGAAGTTGTTTTACAGTCTGTTTATTCCTCCTAGGGCTGAGCAAATATGACTGACTGGAGAGAGGGCTTTTTCATCCTGATCAGCTTGGGCTCTGATTTTGACTGGCTTTGCAGACTAAGGGATAAGATAGTTGCTACTTGTAGATGCATTTGATCTCTCATTGCCAAGAGGACATGCTGCCACTCTGATAAGGAAAAGTAATGCCGAGTTATTTCTTCATTCACAGAGCACAAATCTGTTTTTGCAAGGAGTTTGCCAGATTGTGATATACATCAGTATAGCTGCTTTACTAATCCCTAGTTGAGGGCCATTTCAGTGCACTTGTCTGTGTCTGAGGTGAGGGAGAGATTTCTTTGCTCTGTTGAGTATTTGCTACAAGGCATCACAAGATGACTGTGTCACAGCTGGGTAAAAAAATCCCAAGCATATGTAATATGTTTTGTAGAGCATTAGGACATCCTTTGACTGAAAAGTAATGAGAAATGGACTATTAACTATTATTCATTATTGCACATGCAAAACTTGTGAGTCAAGTCTAATTAAATTCAATAAAGGCATGTGCAGTAAAAATGAACAATTAACAGCAGTGAAGGATTCTGATCTGAATCTGTGAAGACTTCTTCCATCCATATCAGCATAGTGGGAATTAAAAAGACTGTGAAACTTTGGCTTTGGCACATGCAGACAGGGAAAGCTCTACATTGCCTGTATGGCAAGTGGGTAAATTCAGTTTACCTGCATTTGTCCTTGATTACACACTGCTTTCTCCTCTGACTACAGACCTCAGCATAAATGTTCAGCCTCCCAAGTCACCTCCAGGTAGTGACTAAATGCTTTGTGTCACACAGAGAGCACACCTACTAAATATAAGAGGGTGCAACACAACTCTAATGAATACTTAGAGGATATTTGCTGATCTATACAAAGTCGTTAGTGACAGGCCACTATTGCAGCTGCTCCACCCTGCAGGCCACAGGGTGAGTGATAAATGATGCTGGAAGGATGGAGAGCTGAGCTGAGGGAGAAGAAGCTCCTTCAATACTGCAGATTATCTCTGTTGTACCATCATCTCTGGAGATGCTAGGATGAAGGTAATGGGGTGGATCCTTTATGAAAAGGTTCAATATTTTCTTGCACACTGAGCCTGGGAAAAATCTCTGTAGCTCAGAAGCTGCATTGACTGATCAGAATCACATTGCAGCCTTTCGAGCTGAAGGCCTCAAGAAATTGGACTTTTGAAACCTTTATGGATCTAACTGCATTAGAAACTTAGCCTGAAAAAGGATATTTTGATTATTGAATTTAAAAAAACAAACAATGAAACTGACCAACAAAGAAATTATACAACAATAAGAGATAAATTACATCATTACAGAAAGTTAAATGAAACTCTGCATGTCCCACACTTCTTCACAGCCCAAAACCTGAGTGCAGGTTTGGATATTAGGTTTCCTCCACGTCCTCAACTGGCATGCAGTACCATATTCAAAAAGGAAAATAGAGAAGGTTAGCTGTTCTTAGAGTCTTGTGCTTGAAGAAAGGCTTTGGTGAGCTCATTTTTTCCCTGCACTGTGGTCTGTGCAGCTCTGCAGCACCACAGCATCATCTTGTCCTGTAATGTGCATAAGCTGACACAAACCCAGTGCAAACCTGAACTGCTTCAGACACGTCCTGCCAGTGTGTGACACAGAGTCACTGCTCAATACACCAAACCAGCTTCTGTTAATCTCTTGCCTGCCCTAGTGCATCTCTAGAGCTGATTGGAAACCGGCCAAGAGAAACAGTTCCTCTGGCAAGATCCTGGCTCACTGAAAGCAAAGCACGTTATGGAGAAGCCTGTTTTGAAGAAACAGGGTGATAACTTTCAATTCTGAACTTCTTGAAAAGCAACACAACAACTTTCTCTTCAAAAATCACATTTTCTTGGGTTTTAATACTTGTAGTTATGAATGTGTGTGTGTGTATACTGTGCACAGTGTAAAAAAGGGTTCTTCAGTTTCAGTGATAGATTGTTTTCTTGATTGAAACACATTTCAGTGGTCTGAAAATAAATCTCAAGTATTTTAACTTATGGCAAATACATTTCTTTAAAAGTCATAGAGCAGAAGAAGATGAAAATGTGACATTTTCATGGAAAATAAAATCTGATTTCAGTTCAGCCTCACAGACAGCACTGCTCATGTATCTGTGGCTTCAAAAGACATCTTCATATGAAAAATACTAATGCGAAACTGATGCTGTTGCATCCCTGTCTTTAAAGATACTGGTGCATTGACTACTTTGAAGTTCAGACCTAATGAGTAAAGGCATAGTAAAAGTTTTCCTGAAAATCCATGGAGTTTTCATTTGTTGGAGGCATATACTTTTCTTTATGCTCATCTCCTGTGTCTGTGTCTAGGTTTGGTGAGCAAAGCAGAGCTACCCTTAAGGATGCCATTGAAAGTCAGGGGAGGGAAGAAGTCTTCCGAGGCTAGTTGTGGGTGTGTGGAGGGAGGAATTTTAAACAGGATTTAATGGAGCTGGGAGCTGGGTTATTTAAAACTGGTGCAAAGATCCTTTGTATTGACAAGTCACTGTATGAGCCATAAACTCTTCACTCTGTGCATATAAAAGATGAAAGGACCAATTACTTATTGAGGCATTAAACACCCAGGGGACAAAGATGCCTGTCTAGCAATAGTAAACATATTGACTGAAACCTATTTAAATTTCAAATTGCCAAATGCCCCAATTTTTTAAAAGCTTCCTATGATAACCAAGGTCTGGAAAGTCAATTGAAACTTAATTCTCCTGGATATCTCATGGGGGAAAAGTACATGAATCCGGACAGATTCAATTATTTAATTTTAATGAAAAAATAGATAGCTGCTTTATAATTTCCTTATAGAGTGGTAGATGGGAATTCAGTTCCTTTTACTAAGATGTTATCCTAGGATAAATGACAATTGTCTGCCAAATACAGGTTGCCAAGAGGTTTATATCCAAGTGTTTACTGTTTCCTCTTATCCCTAGATCTTCTGTTTTACCTCCACTTGGGACCAGGACTTTCGGACCTGCCAACCAAGTCCAGACAAGCATTTCTTCTCTACCCACAGATAGTGCAGATGGTATTTATAAAGCCCTGCACAGGGGATCTGCTACAGGGTGCTGTACATCCACATGCTGCAGAAAGACATGTTTACTGTCTTCTCTATTAGACAGACTCTTGCAAAGCAAATCAGTCACAGGTCAGTGCTGCTGCTACCAGCATCATGCCAGTAAGATATCCTGTGACAAAGGGACAAAGTGAGTCCTGACAGAAACTGGGGAAAAATAGCCACTGGCCATCTTCTTGGGGTATTTGGAATCCCCCCACCATCAGATGCTCAGATGCTCTTGGGACTTGCCATGATCATCAGCTTGATTGACTTGCCATCAGCTATTTGCCATGAGGCAACTGTGCAGAACTCTGTTGAATTAAAAGTTACAGCTAACTCTCCCTGACTTGCACTGCTCTCACTACATTCATTAGTAGAAGAGTTCTTTGTATTTAATCGCCATTCCTCTGAATACCAACGGAGTTAATTACTTGCTCTGTATTGGACAGCATTGCCCAAAACATTGACTCCACATAAACCCATGAAAACAATTAGTGCAGTGTAATTGTGGGTATTTACTGTTGAATTAATTTTCCTTTTGTTTTTACTGTAATGTCATATACAGAGCAAAGGTCCACGGCAGCAGCAGGGCTGTTATCAAAATCTCAGAGGAGTTTATCCTCCCCTTTATATGCTCTGCACACATGGAGAGAGCATCCATAATCATAACAGTTGGCTGCGTGCGTACTGCCGGGCAGGAGAGACACCTACCACGGCACGGCTGTCCTTGACCTTGGCATAATAAGGCTTTTATCAGATACAGTCAACAAGAACACACTCAGTGCTTCTGTCTGAGCAAAACTGGTATTTGTTGTTGCTTTTGTTCTAACAGAACCTCGTTACAGGAGGACAAGCGGCTGCATATCGCTTACATTCAGCTGATTGTGAAAGAGATTCCATATCTCTGCCTTTGTCTCGGGTGGCTTCTGTTGGGATTCCCATCATGCAGTCATTTTTCTGTATTCCATTTTCTCTCTGTCTTGGTGTACAATCATAAATGAAGGCAAGCATTTATCACCACGGCAGCTTTAAATATCAAATGCTTGATGAATTTACTCTCAGCTGGCCGGAAGCAATACTGTGATTGCAGCATTTTATAATCATCAAGAGTTGTTTCTCTAAGCTGAATTAATTTGCATGAGCAATGTGTTATTAGCAAAGTTGCTGGTAACTAGCATGTATAAGCAAACTGTGGGAGAAGACTCTTACTGTCTGTGCTTTCCTTGGGGAGACTTTGTGAGATGTTTTAAATGGATGGGTGAAGAATTTTATCCAAGGGCAAGGGGTTAAATTAGCACAAGGAGTCTGACCCCATGTGGGATAGCTCCTGCAGAGCTAGGCCCTGTCTCTAGCCATACAGGGTATTCCCATATTTCTATCACACTTATCTCCAGCCATGGTCTTACAGTACAGCAAATCCAGCACTAGGGTCTGTAATGCCAAGTCAAAAATACAGAGAGAAACATTTTTCTTGTATAAACTCAACCTGTCACTCAAGAGCGCTCAAGAACTCTTGGTGAGTGAATTGTGTGCCAGCAGATCAGGTATTGCCTATCCTCCTTTATGCAGCCAGAATAAAGCCAAGTGATGCTCCATACCAGGCATGCTGGCTAAAACAGCTGGAGTAAATTTCATGTTTACCCTTCTCTAACCTAGTATTTACTTTAAGGTGAGCTGATAGCATATGGATCTGGAAGGACACTCCAGATATTAGCTTCTGTATCTGATACATGGCTGACATTTGTCCTGATGCCCTCAGATGGCTTCTTTTTAAGACAGAGGAAGGTTTCTCCATCATGGCTGGGGCTGGATTTTTGTGTCTGCAGCAGAAGCTTCAGCTATTCCTTTCCATGAAGGTTCTCCAAGTTTTCTCACAATTATTTTAAGTGGAAGGCAGTTCCCAGCCTCAATGAGGTTTCTCCAGCTCATTGTGGTGTTTACTCTGTATTAATTGTTTATGTATAAAAGCTTTTGGTGGTGTACAAAATGCTAATGATGGATCCTAATGACTGTGTGACTCCCTCTCCTTCTCCGGTCAGTGCCTTACTCATGTATTAATTAAACTGTCTGAACAGCCAGGCTGGATGCACATACCAAAATGCTTCCTTTTCATCATAGGAAAAGACAGACCTTAAAAGAAATTGGTGGTTGGAGAATTCCAGACAGCTCTCTCTGAAGGATGAACAAAAGGACTCTGAAGAATCATATAAGAACTGACAGTAGGGAGGGATGGCAGAGCGAGAGGCTGTGCCTCCAGAGAGAGGCAGGTGGTGGCAGGATGTTAAAAGGCAATTTTTGCATTTTTGAGAAACTTGTCTGAAAATGGGTCCTGATCTTGTAGAGATGCTAGGAGACATTCACAGGGACATGGAGCACAGTGTGTTTTGGGGAAAATGTGCATGGAAAAATCTAGGGGTTTAGATGCTTCTGTGTACTTGTAAAGGACAGCAACACGTGGAAATTAGCTTCCTGATACTGAAGGAGATCCCTTAGGAGAGTCCCCTCATTGCTTCAGGAGGGAGACACTGGACAACTAGAGCTGTTACTATGATTTCTGAGAAATTCTTCCTTAGGTATGCTGAGAGGAAGTTAATAAGGAAAGACTTTGTGCAGCTTTGGGCGCATGCTTGTCGTTTTGTAGAGTTTTCCATGAGAGACATTTCAAAGTTTCTTACAATGGAAGTACCATAACCTCCACATACCAGAGGAGAAATCATGGCACAAAGCCATTCAGGACATGAAAAAAAGTATCCAGGTCTCCCAGGACTTCAGTTCTTTGTCAGCTACATTCTGAGTTGACCTTGAACTGTGTCTTGCTGTTCATCCACCTTTCTCCAGCACAGGGAGGTATTGGGGAGAAGACAGTGATGTAATATCTTCTTTGTCAGTGTCATAAAACACATATTATAAAATAACATTTATACTGTTATAAGATAACATTTATGACATTATAAAAAAATAGTATTTTTTAAATTCCTAATATGAGCTTTTGTTAGAGCTTTGTAGAAATAATTGATTATGTTTCAATTTATACTCAGCGTGGTAACTGACATGGCAGTAAATGTGTTCATTGATATCTAATTTGGTGTGGCTAATTTCCTCAATGCCAGCTAAATGCCTGGGTATTCCTTATCACATTAATATATTATCTGAATCTTGTTGCACATTTGTTCAGTGCTTCTCTAACTATGACTTAATTGCATGGCAACCAAGTTTATACCCTGGTACGGAAGGATTGCTCCTCAGATAAACAATAGATAATTGCCATGTTTCTGCTTTAATTAATGTAGATTAGAAATTATTTGAATGATCTTAGGTCCAGCCTTGGTAAGACACAGATCATTTCTCCAGTCACGCTGGGCTCCCACAGAGCCTCCTGAAGTCAGTCCAGTCCATCAGGACAGGCTTTCATCTAGCACTACAGAAATTAGGGCTTTTGCATAGGAAAATACTGTGCCTCAGTATGAGGGAATGCCACATACAGAACAATGTTTAAAATTTTGCTCCTTAAGGCAAGAATTACCTATGCTGAAGCCTCAGAGAAGGACAACACCATCCTGTGCTATGTGACCTACTTAAAGCAAGTGGGAGTCAATATCTATTAACTTTCATCTGTTCTATCAGTCAATACTTTGTCCTTAAAGCAGTTGTTTTCCTCTCCCAGCTGCATAGCTCATGATCAGAGGGAAAAAGGAACTTTTCTCACCTCCAATCCCTCAATGCTTTTTCCTATTAATACAGTCAAGTGAGCAGTGATTTCCAAAAACACCCAAGACAAGGCAGAGCAGGGAGGAGCACATGGAGGCTCCTGCCCTCTGGGTGAACAACTCTGGTGTTCTGGTGAGGTGGGCAAGGTGTGCAGAAAGCTTGTATGAGGATTCAGCAAGCACTGAGAGGGATGGCAAGTGCTGCTGTGCAGCATGGTGCCTGAGACAATGAAGAGAGCGTGCATGGAATCAGAAATGCTGGGAAAAAAACATGAGTGATCCTTCAAGATACTTAAATAATGTTTCGTGACTCAAGTGAAACGCTCTCGTTAGGCCCCTCTGGAGGAGAATTTGACATTTTCTGTGCCACCTGCAAGATTAAAAGAAAATGCTGTTGGCTTCTGCATTGTCTCTTGAAAGGCACAGGGTCTGACAGAAATGTAATTAAATTACCTGCAGCATTCATCTGTTGTCATAGCAGCCCTTGCAATGAATATGACAATAATTTCATCTGTAGCTTAGCTTAATGCAGCTTTGCCTACACCAGCCAGAAAACAATTTTCTATCCCATATCTGACAGAGAGAGTTCAAGAGTTTCCATTTCAGTTTCACCAACAGTGGTCCACAATAGGATAAATCACAGATTGTGCCTTTGCTGCACTCCTCCAACATCAGACAGCACCCATTACCTTGGCTTGTCTTGTGTGATCCAGGAGGTCAGATGAGATTATTATATTTTCTTCTAGTCTTATAAATCCCAGATTCACTGCATCAACTTATATGCACATAATAGAAGCACAGTGCAGTGTTTTTCCCATCTTGATTAAGTCCACCAAGAAGACCTGGCTGTGCTGTAAACATATGCTCTTCACTTTCCTGGAGCTGTGTTTGAGTTTGGATGTGTGGAGCACAGTGAGGACACAGCAGTTTTGGCACTGATGTAGGGCACAACAGACAGGGTAGAATTCGTCTTTTTTTTAAAAAAACTTGCCAAGTAGTATGTTTCAAACAGAGATGTTATTGATGGACCCAGGTGGCTTCAAGCATCTCCTGACTCTCCTCTGTTAAACGTGGAACGAGCTCCCTGGCTCAGTTCAATATCCAGTGGGTAAGTGATCCCTATCGCTGTGCTTGACAGCGAGGGGATAGCAGATTGGCTCTGCCCAAAGGGTAAAGGATTGAATGATCCTGAACACCTGGATAATGTCTAATACCTAAAGATGGATCATCCATTAAGTCCAAGAGAGAGTAACAGGCTATTCCTAATTTTCATTACTTACCCTTCTCAGGATATGAAGATCTTTGTCATTGATTTATCACTGTAAGAAATTTCAGAAAAACCTTACTTTACCTGCTGATATTCAGTTTCATTTTATTTTTGCTGCTATTTATCTGCTACTTTCTTCTAAAAATTACTGTTATTTGCAGCCTTTCTCAATTAAACAGCTCCACAATTCAGGTATGTAGGAATAATGTTCCAAGAGAACAATTAAAAACAAGCCAAGAATAGAGGAATATGATAAATGAGACATACAGCATCTGGAAGAAATATGTGGCTCCATCTAATACACCTGGGAAATATCACCTTCTTTTTGCTTTTATCCATTCCGTTCCTGTTTGGGAGTTTGAGAGAGTTGAGGTTCATCCTGTAATGACTTGTTTTTATCTCACATATTCAGGAATGCACAAGTTGAAGAGTGTTTAAATACCATGTAGAAAAAGGGTAACTTGTGCATGACCAAGATAAGCTGATTTGTAAGCTGAGGCTTGCCTGAGCCTGGTGTATGGTATATTCTTCCTTTGGGCATGCTCTGCTTGGAGTAGTGGAATTTTCTCTCTGGAGCAACTGTGTATAATGACCTTCCCAGGCTAAACAGTGCTTAAATGAGTTGCTGCAAATTGCTTATGTGTTGTCATTTTATTTTTCTTTGTATGACATTTTATTTTTCTTTGTATGAATAGACCTAATAATACAGCCACACGCAAGGTACCTTTCCTCTGACACTCTCAAATGCTTTACACAGGTGCAAAATATAGTATTTTACAGATGAGGTGAGAGGGGCAGCAGCAGCAGGAGAGCTGACTCACACAGGGGTAGTCAGATGAGATGTGCCTTTGCCATGCTGGATCATACCCAGCAGTACTGCCTGAGACTTTGCTAAGTACCAAATAAATATCAAAGGCAGGTCTTGCATCAGATTATAGGTCTGGAAATGTATGACCATCCCTTTGGACTGACCCAGCAGCAGATAGAGATCATCTGTATTACTTGAGCTAGAGAGCAAGGGAGAAATGTTGTCCCCTACCTCAGCTGTGCCCCCACCTGCCACTAAAAAGGGCTAGACCTGTCTGAAAGGCATTGGGAGATGAAGAATTTGACATTTTCCTCAGTGCTATGTTCCCATGTTTTTCCTCTCAGTTCTTCATGGCTGGAAATCTGGGCAACACACAATCACCCAGTGTGGGAACTCACACCCCCTCCTACCAAGGGAGAAAGAGAGCAGGAGGGATAGACACAAGCACTGGTTATTGGACAACTCCAGTTCCCATTTGGGCCAAATATGGCTAATTCAGAACTATTAATGATTTAGATGTGCCCCTAAGTGAGCTTGGATCCATCAGGTTTACAAGGGAAACCCAGTTGGGTGGCCACCAGTCAGTGCCTGAAGGCTGTGAGACTCAGTCCCTGGTATGCAGCAACCAAGCTCCAGAGTCAACAAAAGGTTTGCTCTGACTTGTACTGCAGAGGCTACAGGGCTGTAAGTAATAAAAAAGTATTGAGTGGCTCACCCATCGTGGCCTGGCTCACCTACAGATAACTGATTTTCCTATGATTCACATGTTCCTTTGAAACAGCTCCAGTTTATCCTTTGGAGAATATTACAGCTTTAAATCAATTAAATTTGACTTAAGTAACCTACCCCTGAGAGGCACTAGCAGCAGGTTTGTTCCACAGCTAGCAGAAGCTGTTCTTGATGGCTTTGGTTTCCCTGGCTGCTGGGCTTGTACCCCATGGGGCTGCAATCATGATGCCTTTGAGCCTCACTGCTACATCAGGGAATGTGGGGAAAGGAAAGAGATGGCTTTCCACATCTGCTTCCCAGTCCCAGGACTCCTTGGCTGTTTGGTTTATAATCTGTTAGGGAGCATTGGAAATGGAGAGCATGTTTCAGGGTTTAACCAGAGAAGCTGCTGCTGCAAATCAAAACCTGAGAAAGGATTGAATGCCACCAATATTTCTGATCTGATGCAAAAAAAAGAGGGCGGTTGTGAAGGAGTAAATTAAAGAAAAGAAACAATTTTACAGATCCAACAGTAAATATGCTGAAGGTCATGGGCCATAACAAGTTAATAAACTCAACTGGATAATTTAATTCAGCACAAAGAATGCATCTGCATGCACTGAATAGTAGGTATGAGTTTGACATGACGAGATGGGAAAGCTTTGTTATCCTCTTGTCTTGCCAGGATTTGCTTCAATTATGCCAAAGAATGTTACTTCATTCTTGCCCTAATAACACTGTAGACAAAATTAAATTACTCATATATAACAAAAGTGAACTGATTTTGACATCTCTTCTAGGCAAACCTCCCGCTGTATTAGCTCCTAAGCCCATTCTCCCTCACTTAAGGTCTCATGCATATGTATGATTATCACTCATGGTAAATATAAGCACTTTGCAAAGAGGCAAATTAACGGCAGGATGTGATGGAGGTTGCCAAGGGTGGTTTTTTTTATTGTTGACTGTAACATGAAATCTACAATACGGGTACAATAATGGATGGATCGTGAGGCATGGAGAAATAATCCTATCACAGAGTGCTCTGACATCAGAAACCAGAACAGCAAAACCAGTGTCACTTGAACATTGGATTGCTTTTATTGTGCCTGTATTTCATTTCATTTTTAAAAGGAGCTTTGCTTTAGCTTGAAATTTTTTCTTTGTATTTTTATAACTCATCGATTGGTGAAAAAAATTAAAGGCTGTAGAGCTAAAAAGGAATGAATTTTATTTTCTAGGGCTGACAGACCTTGGCCTTTGGTTTTCAGCTAGATTAATAATGGTGGGTTGTCTCTGGTGCGATGGCTCTTTCTAAAGTTTGATTGCTTTTTCATTACATTAGCTAGGTTTTGGAAAGTTTTTATCAAGTAAATTTAGCCTCTGGAAATAAACCCCACAACCTTGAAACTAAGGTTGAACCCTGCAAGGCACAGACTGTTGCATCAGTGGTTGGCTCTTGCAGGCTTTCATTGGGAGGAAGCTGGCAAAACATCCCAAACAATGCAGCATTTAAAACACTGGAGCCTTATTTTAAAAACCCTCTACTTCTCCCAGCCTGCTTTGAAAGCAGTTTTCCTCTCTCAATAAAGCAGCCTCTTACCTGACCTTTAATTGAGCTCCATCCCCCAGCCCAGCAGTACCTCTGTGTCTGGAGTCTGCCCATGCCAAGGACTGTGCCAGGAGAGGGATCTGCTGCAGCAGTTTTGGGGATAAATGCATGTGCCTTCCATCACCCATAAACTGATGTCCTGGACAGTGAGAACCTCTTTTGAGATGGACAGTCCTGCAGTGTTTTCTGTAATATCTATCTTGAGCCTCAGGCTCTTCCTATGAAGTGGGGATGGAGCTCTTAGGGGCATTACTGGGCTTTTTGTTTTAAACTCAGAAAAAAATTGCCAAAGAAAGACTTTGAGCAGAGCAAGAAAGAGGCCAGTAATTACCTGGGTGTAGCAGAGGGCAGTGGGAACAGCTCTGCCTGCCTTTCCCTAAGGATGGCCACACAGCTGTCTGAGGAAGCCAGAAACAAGTCCTCTTGAGGCCATGATGGATGTCCCTGTGCACAGGGATATACTGCTGCTGTCAGGCATGTCACCCTTAGAGAGCAACAGATCAAAGAAAAGCAGGCATGGAAGGAGGAGGAGGAGAAGGGAGTTGAACTTCCATTGAAAATGGCAACGTCTTCTTGATCTTTGATTGAGTAGCTGAGAAAAATGGTGACAGATGTCTCTGGGTTAACTGTAACCTCACTTTTCTGCAGTTCAGCATCACAGGCTCTACAGAGCACATAGCACAGGTCAGCTCTCCTGTGCTGAGCAATTCCACGTGGAGATAGGCAGTGGAGAAGGATCATTGCAGTGCAGCAGAGCCTGCAATCGGGTCAGCCTGCTGCCCCCGGAGCAGTGAGCATCCAAGGGCTAGATTGTCCTGATGCAGCCTTCAAATAAGAACTCCAAATACTGAGCATTAGAAAAGACATTTACAAAATAATTGAAATATAGAAACTAATAGAGAATGGAATTGCTGCTTAATTTACCCATCATCATGTTTGTTTCTAAAGCAGAATGAGCCTGGCATGGAGACGATGGGAAACACGGTGTTTTAATGACACTTACAGCATCCCAGAGGAGCATTCAAAGCAATGAAAAAAACTGGTGATGTCCTTAAAGACAGCAGATGGTTTCTTCAAGGTGAATAATTTTATTGTTTATTGCCTGCTCTGTGTACTGCAAGGAATGACATTTAAGAAACTGCTCAAAGATTGTTTTTTTCAAAGCACAAAGAAAACATTTAGGAGCCAAATTATCTATACCAGTGACTGTGTCAACTCCAGAGCTTGGAACTTGGCTTAGAGGCACGTAATATATTTGGGACAGTGGACTTTTTGAAGACATGGAATAGAGGTCAGGTCTGTGTTTCTGCCCACCTCACTGTCTCTGCAGTGAGCTCTAGAATGGGCTTAAAATCTGGAGAGGAGGGCAAAAAGAACTACCTACCTCCTGTCTGTAGTCTGGCAGCAGCAGCAGCACGGTCAGGCATTTTGGTGTCACTCATTGGATGCAACTTGGTTGAAGAAACATTCTAAAAGGCTAGAGGAGCCTTAAAAACCAAGCATAGGGTGTCTTGCAAGGAGGTTTCAGTGTGTTTCAGGGCTCAGGTGGTTCTGTCTTTGATCACAGAGGGGACAGTGGCCTCTGTTGGGACATGCATAATGGGATCATTCAGGTGGGATGCTCCTTCCCAGCTGCTGGAACATGGCAGGGTCCCCCAAAATGCAGCAGGTAAGTCCTTCATCAGGGTTTAGATGGAAACAGGCCCTGAGATTCAGGCAGTGATTTTAAAAAAAAAAAAAAAGCCAAGGGTTCAGAGAAAATCTCAGAACCGGAGAGCTTTTACATGGCATACAAAAATACACTCTGAGAAAAAAGTGCTGTTATGAAAGCAAATGATCTTAGAAAGCTTTTATTGTACAATTTCTTTCATTTTTTTAAGAGAATGAAATACGATTCACAAGACTTCTTTTTCCAAGATGTTTCAAAGCTTCCAGATCTGACCAGAGAGACATCATATCCTGCAATTACACCTAGCAAGTGTCCTTAAATCTCCTGTAAGCTTGTGTTCAAAATTTCATCAGTAGCAAAGATTCTAATACATTTACATTTGGCCAAACATTCCAATTCCTTTTTGTGGTTGGGTTGTTTTATTTTTTATTCATTTTTCCTCTTCATATTCATATTCTCCCTTCAGATATCTGTCAGTTCTCCAGGGAGTATTAACACCAAATAGAAATTCAAGTGTGACCCTTTCTATGGGTAAAAAACTTACTGCTCATTAGTGCAAACTGGTTTGAGGTTGCACCTTCCTGGTGCTCAGTCCAAAGCTGTTTGCTGCCTTGGCTCCAACAATTTGTTCTGTCTGCAGACGGATTTGAAGCCTGTAAAGCATGCACAAGTTTTGTGAGGAAAAAACCCAAACATTCTCTGAAGGTAGAAGAAAGAAAACACCTGTTTATAACCCTTTTGTTTGGCTTTGGAGTTTTTTTCGTTTTTTTCTGGAAGGATGGTGAAAAGGTCACAGCAGAATTACAGGAGAAAGGTGTCCATAGATCAGCTGTGCAAGCTGCTTTCAAAGCAACTCAAAGGGACAAAAAGGTAAAACATAATCAAAGCTGTGAATTTTTGTCTCTTTTACCTGAAATGCCATGTAAAATTTCAGCCTTTAGAAGGATGGAGGGAGAGTCAGCCCCTTGGACTAGGCAGAGCATTGTTCAGCAGCTGTCTGTAACAGCTCCAGACTCCTCACCCATGTGGCTGGAGTGAAACACCTTGGAAGAGTGAGTGTATTGTTTGTTACATGTGAAGATTATTGTTTTTAAATTTAGACCTGTTTTTTCAATACAAAGTGAGAGCTTCTCTTGGAGCCAAAAGTCTGGAGCAAATTAATGGCCATGTGCTCAGAGAAATCTGTGAGTTGTTAAATGAAGAAGCAGCAGCAGGAAGGCAGAGAAGATGTGGACATTCATTTCATTTTTACTCTTTATTGTGCAGGAGGCCTGGAGTAGGGGGTTGGCAGCTGGAAATGAGTGAAGCAGAACCAGCCCTGTACAGCTTGCTGGTGAGAATTACTTGGGGAGACACTGTTAAATCCAATAAGCAGGCACATGAAATCTAAACTGGACGTGTGTCACCGTAAGAGCTATGTGCAAATTAAAAGATAGCAAAGAGAGGGAACTTTGGGCTCAAAGACACCATCAAGAATGGCTGGGTTCCCTCAGGGCAGCCAGAGCCAGGATCACTGTGCTACTGCTGCAAGGACAGGCTCAACTCTCCCTTCAGACCAACGCTGTCCTTCCCTGGCACTCAGCAAGGTGCAGAGTGTATGACCAAACCTGCCAGGAGATGTTTGATTATGTGGTTGGCATTTTTTTTTAAAAAAAAAAAGGTAAATTTCATGCCTGTGGCAATGAGAAAGTAACTGGGAACCCTGTTTACAAATAATGAAAGAGAGAGAAAACTCCCCTCACATAGTAAGAAGCTGTTCTAACAAGGACTTGTGAGACAATTAAGGATAAGAAGGTTGTGGTTTGAGTACCTGACTGGTGTGATTTAACAGGCTGCAGGAGAAGTAGCCATGGAAAGTAGTGAAATCCTATCAGATTTTAGTGGAACTGTGTGAATGTTCTCTCCTGTCCCATCAGGCTCCCAGATTTGGGCTCCCATGTCACAGGGGAGGGGAGGCAGCAGCTCTCCTTCATGGGTCATCTTTCAAAAGGTCCTTAGCAGAGCTACTAAGCCAGAGATCCCTTCAGCTGACCACTTGTAGTCTGGAAAAGCACATGTTGCCTTTTACCTTCTTTAAACCGTTAAAGCCATTTTCCTAATTGATTAGAACTGTTGTAATGTAGGAGTTTTAACCCTGAATGAAGATTACATACGATTAGATAAGCAGTTTAAAAGCTCAGAGAGCCGAATAGTTGCATTTATTAATTGTACCCACTCATTTATCTTTCTGCTTTATTTATGATACCTTCCCTGAAACCTTAATAAAATTAAACCGCAAAGCAAAGCTCATTACTGAAGAAAAAAAATGCACCTCAGACTTTTAATGAGTTCAGTTTATATGACCCTGCATGGAGGGCTCTTGCTGTCACCCAGCTGAGAGGCAAAGGTTCAGAGCTGTCTGTGTGCACCTGACTGCAGGCTGAGCTGCTCTGCATGCAGCACACACCTGGTCCTCTCCAATGGATCCTCTCAGAGAGAATCACAGGTATAACTGGATAATTTAAACTAGTAATTTAAATCATTGAGTCTGATTTTCTTTTAATGCTAGTTTCTAGTCTCAAAACACTAAAAAAGCATTAGTCAAAGCAGAAGCATAGCAGGCTGCCTTTAAATCCAAGGCTAAATCTTCATGTCCTTCTTTCTGTTTGAAGGGAAGGGTGAGGGTTTATGCTCTGGGTTTTTTCCCCTGGCTGATAAGAGATCACACTGAACTGTAAAGGGTGACTCAGGTTTTAGCCTTGTGTGTACATATTTTTAAAGAAGTGGCAAATTAAAAGTAATGACTTGGGCATTTTGTGGTTGCTCTTTCATCTGGCCATAATAAATCTTTACAGAGACCTGTCGGAAGTATTAAATCACTACAGAGCAGCTTGTCCTTGTTCTTCACTGCAGAGACAATAG
>NW_008679455.1:2442-5589 GCF_000695815.1 Acanthisitta chloris | reverse complement strand
CAGAAAAGCCAAGGCTAAGTAGGTATTTCTATCTGTCAGGGATTCAGCAAGAATCCTTGTAATTCATCTTGACTGCCAAAGCTCTTGGAATTGCAGGTAAGACTAGATAACAGTTTTTGGGTGTCAGTGAGAGGAGGTTTCTCTGAGTCTCCACATTTGTACTGCTGGAAACACACCTGTTCAGTGACAAAGCCTTTTTTGATTTTTTTTCCCTAGTACATTGTAGAAAATACAGAAATAATATCCCAGCCAAAGTTTGTGATCTGTAAAATGAAAGCGTCTTCCTAAAAATAATGTCAGCCCAGCATCAGTGCACTAAAGCAAAGGCTGTGTAAGTAAATGATGCCTAACATTCTCAGGGTTACCCAGAGAGCTGTGATCCACCAGGGAAGGGCTGCTGGAGGACTGCAGGTCCCTCTGTGCTGTATGGCAGCACAGGTGATTGCTCAGCTCAAGGACTTGGTGTTTGCTCTCACACACAACCCAGTCACCTCATGCTGATGTCAAGGAATGGCCAAAAAATACAAACAAGAGCTGGCTCATACACAGCAGATGGCACAGAAGTTCTTACCTTCCTTTCAGATATGGTAACATGGACCTGACCAGAGGTGGCCAGATGTTGCTGCTGAAGCAGAAATGCCTCCAGACTTGCCCAAGCAAGTACAAATATGACACTGCTGCTTTTCAATGCTGTTAAAAGTTGGGACTTTTGCCACAGAGTTTGCTCAGTTTGACTTCCCACTGGATACTAATATGGTAAAAGCCTCAAGCAGTTGATGTGAGTCAGTTTGCATCCTGAAAAACATTTAGCTTATAGGAGTGAGGGCAGGACTCGGGGCTGGGAAGTCATCTCCCAGCTGTGCAGGATCACTGCCTGCAGAGCTTGGTACTCACAATGCACTGATTTTCCTGCTGCCAGGCCAGCCCCAACATCACTGCTTGTTCCTCTGTGCCATGTAGATGTCAGCAGGTCATTTAAGCCATGGTAGTTATGAGTTGCTGTATCCCAAGCTAACCACTCCAGACTCTGATTCCCAATGCTTGTGTGCAGGGATATACATATACAGCAGTGCCATCCCTTTGGAAAAAAGAAATCTTGTGTTAAATACAGTGCTTGAGCCTGCATAGAGAGTATGATGATAATAAATGCTCATTATGATAAATGGAGCCATGTTCCTCAAAGAAGAAGCAACTCGCAAAAAATGGCCAAGGAAAATCAGAGTTGATGGGTTGAACTGGTTTGATGAACAGTAATGATATATAGCCCCCAAAACAGACTTGCAAAATGCACTTCGACTTAATTTTAAAGTTGCTTAATATTATTGTGATATCTGTGAAAGGTTCCAAGACAGACTTCACACTGCTTTAAACATATTATTTATGTTCCAGCCACAGTGAAAAGAGATGAAATATGTGGTCAGTACTTAAAATGAAAGAAATGCCCAAAATGAATGTGGGCAAAGAAAACAGAGAGCTTTTGTTTCAGAATAATGACTGTCCCAATGGGATAATTAATTTCCTTTAGAGAAGCTTGTTATTTTTCAAAGATATTATCCTTATGCAGATTTAACTGTAGAAACATTATATTGTTGTAATTTCTCCAGTGTGATGCAGCTCTAATTACTCACTGCTCAGAGCATGAAAAGGAAATGAAAGATGAGCAGCAAGTTAATTTTTATTTTAAAAACAAAGGAGTTTTAAGAAAAGAAAAACAGACCATTGTGCATCAGACTGGGAGCACTGATACATTTCATGGAAAGAGGAGCTGCAATAATTCCAGTGCTCCTAGGAGGATGTTGCCATAGGTGAGCCACAGCCTGGAAAGAGCTTGAGGTTATTTACACCAGTGACAGTGGGATGAAAGCAGCACACCCTGAAGTACACAGCACTGTGTGCAGGAGCTAATGCTCTGTGCATCTGTCACCTGTTTCTTTGGGTTTACCCTTAATCTGCCTATATACAACAGTTTTGACAAATATTCTCCAAAACTAAGGATGCCTTGGTGCCTGTGGGGGTGTTTGGCTTAAGGCTGATGGATCAAACATGCTCCCAGGACACATCACTCAGGCACTTCAAACAGCAAACCACGTGCTCAGGCTGCTCTTTCTCTGTCGCTCCTCTGCTTTGTGTCTGGGGCTTATGCTCTACCCACTCAGCAATCCAGTCATTTTTCCCAGGCTATGAAAGCCCTTTTCTGCCTCATTTTTCCTTTCTCTGAGCAGCCCTGCACCAGTGAGCCTGCCAGTGCTGCATGCCTGCAAGATGCAGCTTTCCCAGGGAGCTGCTGCACCAGGCTGGTGTATTGAGGTGCCACAAATAGGTCAAGGATGTGGCCACTGCACAAAGGCAGCTAATTAAATGTACAAATCCAATAAAAATAAATATGCCACTTTAATATGCAGGTCCTGCTGTTCCCAGAGATAATAGGATATGAGTTGGTGGCTGTAGCTACCATGATAATATGAAAAAAAACCAACAGGATACCCCAGGGAAGAAATAGCATCACCACCAAATCCTGCTTCAACCTGTGCTGCAGTTGGCTCCCTCAGGCTGCTGCCTTGGCTCTGGCTGTGTGGACAGGCAATGCTTCCCTGCCCATTAGCTCTTCTTGGTGTTATTTCCCAACTGTTTTGCCTTCAGCACTGCTCTGCTCACAGTGAGGGATGGCTTTGCTTGGGAGGTGCTGGGGGGCTCTGTGCGGTTGGACTGATGCTCCTACTGCTGTATCCTGTTGGCCTCCACTGGCTGCTGCTCTCATTTGCAAATGGGAAGAGGATGGGGCCCTGCAGACCCAGCCAGGACCTGCAGAGCACCTTCTGCTTCAGGACAGCCTTGCCTGCCCCAACACCAGCCCTTGCCCAACCCAGCTACAGCTGCCTTGGGAGGAGAGACAGCAGCTGTGGGCTTTATCTGCTATGTTAGGAGCCAATATAGAGAAAAAAATCCCATCAGCTGGGCTTTGCCATTGGTGAGGTTATTGTACATAGCAAACAATGAAAAAAAAATCAAGCAAAAAGTGCCAACTGCACCCAAAATTATGGTTTTTGGACTAAAAGGATAAAATGCCATCTCATGACCACTTTTTGGCTTTCTAACTCTCTAGCCCAAGCTTTACTGAGCAGGGGTGCTTAACAAAAAGAGCAAAAA
>NW_008679455.1:0-2413 GCF_000695815.1 Acanthisitta chloris | reverse complement strand
TCAGCAGCAAGGAGCAGAGCTCTGAAACCTCCTCAATGACCACAGCTGCAAACACATCCTGCTCCAGGTTTCTGAATTCCAGGTTTGAGGGGGTTGACACAAACTACTACTTTCCCCTTTTTTTTTTTTTTTTTTTTGGTAAACAAACTCCGTTTCTGTAAATGACCCTTTGTTATTGTACAGCAAAGCAGAGACTTGCCAGGCAGCCATCGTGGTGCTGTGCAGAGCTGGCAGTGCAGGTGGTACTCCAGATGCTCTGGCATTTGTCGTGGTCACTTGGATGTTTCTGAGCCAAGAATAGCCCCAGCACTTGTCAGCAAGCTCACAGGGAAGCAAAGGCTGCTCTGCCCTGTCAGCTAATCAGAATGGAGACTCAGACACAATTTAAATAAATAAATAAGCAAATACTTTAGAAAGGAGACAGAGCACAGAGGTTGCCTGTGGGCAATGATGATGCTACAGAGTGTGACTGCTGACTCACAGGCATGTTGGCACAAATCAAAGGTCTGTCTTTGCCCTTCCTTCCCACCTTCCAAGTCAGCTCAGACAAGTTGCCTTCCAGCTCTGGGGTTAGTTAGCACAGTTACAGCATCAGCATGTATGAGCAAAGTCCTAATGGGGAGCACAGTGAGGTCATTTTGACTTTGGGCTGCAGCCACCTCCCACTCCAGCAATGCACACGTTTTAGGCAAGGTGAATGCTGAGGGATCAGAGGTACATTGCTGGTACCATGGCATTTCATTGGCTCTCTTAAATGACATGCACAGTCTCTACTTATTCCTGACTCCTGGACACACACCAACACTTCTGGCTGCACCCTTTGGCAGTGTGTCTTGCTCCTGCAACATCCATACTGCTGTCAGCATCACCTTTATCACAGCACCCTGCCCATCCCACGCTTTGGCCAAGAGCTGTGCCAGGACAAGCCCCTAACTCAGCAAGCATTAAGGTGACAGCTCCCATGGGTATTTATTTTCCTTTCCATGGCCAAAGCCTCCTGTAAGTCTAGTGCTGTGGAGAGGGTGCCCCAGGTACATCTGGAGCCACTGATGCAACAGCAACAGGACTGATGGCCTCACTCATCGGATCTTCTCCCTGCCTCTGGCATGTAATAAACATAAAATAAAGCTATGCTGGAGTTTTTAAGCCCAATTAGTACAATTGGCCGATAAACAAGTAAATGCCTGAACAGTTTGTAAAAACCCTTCACAGCCTTTCTGCTCCACCATGGATGAGCCATGAATCAGCTGCATGCTGAGGCTGCCAGTGGCTGCACCATCACACACACATATTTTGGGGATAAGTCACACAGTGCACACTGTACCCTGACCCATCCCAGTGCTCCCAGGCTCCAGCTGCACCCTCCAGCTCCTAACAGACAGACAGAGCTGGCTCAGGTTGCTGTCTGACATCCCAAGTCAGGAATGCTCCTAGTGTGCTGCTGCTGGTGTCAGGGAGTGCTTTTAATAGCTTGTTTATGGTTCTCAAAATAAAGCAGCTGAATTCTCTGGTTGTTCACTTTGTCATCATGGTAATGTCACCAAATCCACTGGGAGAGTGAAAAAAAAGCAAACACTGAAAAACAACCAAACAAACCAAAGGGGAAACAACCCAGACCCTTTCCTCCCAGTTGTTTGGGAAAACCCAGACAGATACAGAAAGATGCTAAGTCTTCACATTTACAGCACCTAGATCAAGTGCAGGGCATGAAATTGAGCACATCCACAGCAGAGACAGAAATTAAACAGCAAATTGAATGCCATGATTCAATTCTCACCTAACAACAGCTGTGACAAAGGCAGGAAAAGGAATTCCTTGACTCAGTTGTCATGACAATACTCCTGAAAAATATCTGCCATAGGACAAACCCTCCCTGCCTCTGTGTGACTGGAGAGTGCACATTTCTGCTCTTCTCTCCCCCATTAATGCAGCACTTTCTTCCAGATCAATTCCAGGCTGGAACAATTACACTTGGCTGCTGGATGCAGAAGCAGCAGATACCAACAGTGCAGTTTATAATGCAGTGGCTATAATTAGTTTTTGAAACGAGCGCTGCATGATGAACTCCTCAAGGCGTATCATTATACACAGAATGGGCTAATTGTGACATGGTCGTGTTGTATTTCTTTTTTATTAACATTTCTCATTGCTAATATTCTTGTTAAATACTGACAAGTACAAATGTTCATAGAGAAAAATTGAATGCAAATGTTATTGCCTTGCTAAGAAAAATAATAGAAAAGGGAAAAAAAAATCACAAAAAGCCAACCTGCTGTGTATTTTTTCTTCTGTTATTGCTACTTCTGTGCTAGTTTTCAGAATTACACCCCCAGGATGAAACTGCAGCATTATCCTTGGAAAATGAACTTTGATTAGGGTAAGACAATAGTTTTAGCCTTATTCTTATAATATA
>NW_008679454.1:0-3481 GCF_000695815.1 Acanthisitta chloris | reverse complement strand
TATATACACACACACACGTATATATACACACGCAAAACTCCAGGTTAATAAATAAATATAATTCACTTCCATTTCCTATGGCAGCATGGAAAGCCAGGTCCCAAGTTAAGACCTATCTTGTTCTTGCTCTGTTGGGTAGGACTGAGGATGTTCTTTCTTTTTTGACATCACACCTGGTCATTGCAAGAATAAATAACAACTCATGTAGAGTCTGAATTACCTCTCTTAGCTCTGTTATGGAAACAGATGTTGCCAAGTTTGACAACTGCAAAGCTCCACATTGCTTTGTGAATGTGTGAGATTAAAACAGGTAACACTCAGGACACCTCTGCTGTTCAGGCATAAGATCTCTAAACTTATACAGTCTCCCAAATGCCAACACGTTTGTTAAGCATGCTAAGAAATTACTTGTGTTACAGCTTTGCTTCACCTTCTTTGATGTTAATAATAATTTTTATGGCTCAAAAAGCAATATTTCAGTAAATATGCATAGAAAGATTTTTTCCCAAGTAGGATTCGCACAAACTAATTCAAAAATTAGTCTTTGATGTGAATGCAATATCAGAAAATACCCTTGGAAAAGAACAAAGTAATTGGTAATTCAAGACAAAAAATAAATCATGGTATATATATTTTAGGCAACATTTTATCTGGAAACATAGAAACTACAGCAAGTTTGATATGAACTCACCTGCGAGCAGAGCACTTAGGAAAGAGTTTTAGTATTGAATAATCCTTAAAAGTGGCATTTGGGTTTGCTGCCCATGTGTCTCGTGGTGGCAGCTACAGAAGGGGCATCACACTGCTCTGGGCAATCACTAAAGGGCATTTCCACGTAGCTGAGAGTGAGTGACTCACTTTCTAGCCACTCACAAAGGGCAGTAGCAGCTGGAAAGCCCAGGCTGCTGGAACATGACATGACAAAAAAATAGCTGTAAAAACATGCCCCCCATGCTCCAGTTCTGGCAGAGCAGAGCAGTTGTGAATGAGTTAATGTTTATCTCAAAGGAGGTTCTTCCAAGGAAGTGAATTATAGCATGGTCCCATTCTATTAACCATCCTTGCTTTCTTCATGTTTATGCACAACACACAGCATACAAGTAGTAACTGATAATCCATAATCTCTAGGTTTATCGAGTATTTTATGTGATATTACCTTTTTGTTCACATAAACTCTTTGATCTTGATTTACACCATCTCAGCCCACAAGAGAAGAAAATACAATGACAAAAAAATGCAAAACAGCATAGCAAGTACTCAGAGTCTCTCCATAAAACATTTTTGGGTTGAAATACATACTTTAGAGGGCTCTGGCTGCTACCAAAAAATCCTCAATGTCTTTTTGTTTTAATTAAGGGGTCCAAGAGACCCCTCAACCCATATAAATCATGCATTAGAATCCATTTTTTTTTTTTCAAAAGCACAAAACCCCTACAATTAATTGATGGAAGCAAAAGAATAGAAACCACTGATAAATACCTCTTTTCTCTCACAAAATGAATAAACTCATTACTAAAAGCAATGCATTTACTTAACATGCAAAGTATTTAAAGACTTTAAACAGTTCTATAAACTCCACAGCCTGATGACAATTCATTTTATTGAAGACAGAAGCTGCTGCCCAAGTAGTGACTCAAAATTTTTCAAAAGCTTTGTAACAATTTCTTCACACAATGCATAAGGTACATGAGCATTTTGCCAAATTCAACCCCCAAATTGTTAACTGTTTTCATGCTAAACTACAATTCTCCAAACAGAAAGATCATTTAAGAAATGTCATATGAATAATTTGTTTGATTCAAGGATAGGAATCATTCAGGTAAATTATTCCATCTGACCTTAAAAATTCTAACGTATGCTAATAGCTGGATTATAAAAATGGAAAGTAGCATGGACTCCCACTTTGAGATGTGATTTATCATTTTTATTGCATTTTCATTACCTAAACAAAATTAGAAACAGTATCTTCAAAACAGCAGTTAAAGTTGATACGATCAGGCATAAAATCAAGCGAGGGCACATTCGGCGAGTGTGTGTTTGCCGGATTGACAGTGGTATTGTAAGCTTTCAGAATCAATAAGTTTTCTCAGCACAGTTAAAGGAGAGGTTAGTAATAAATCTCCAACTTAATGCAATAGCCATAATTGTAGGATACAAACCTCCCCCTCCCTGCACTATTAGCAGCAGATAGCAAATGAAACAACTGCCACAAAACAGACAACGCACTTCATGTTCTACCATAGAGACAAAAAGATTAAAGCAAATGGAAAGGGCTGAGAAAAGGAAAGGGGGGAAAAAAAACCCCTCGCAACAAAACAACCCAAACCACCCCATCGCCAGACATACATTGAGCTAGTTTGACAGCACCATTGTTTGGCTGTCCCATTGTCAGACCAAAAGATGTATTCAATGCTACAATGTCTGCTAGCAAATAAACAAAAGCCTACATTTTTCAAAGCGGGGTGCCAATTCCAGCATAATTCCGTGTGGATGTGCGTGTGTGCGTGTGTCTGCGTGTTGTGTGTCTCTGAAAAGAGTAGTCGATGCTGGCCCCCCGCTAAACCCGGGAACGTTAGAGAATGGATGTGCAATCCCACATCGAGGACTATTTAGATATTTTTAAAATACCTGTGAGTGGTAAAGGCTAGGTAGAGCATTAGTAACTATTTACATAGGCTAAGTGAAAATTAAAGTGGTATTTAGGGCACTAGCTCTAATATGGAGTCTCCCTGAGCTTTTTCCGTGCTTATTCCATGCCCAGTGCATAATAATGAAGCAGGCAGAAATATTGCAAAGGAGGTGATAAAACAAATACCAGCTCCCTTTTAAGGAAAAAAAAAAAGGGAGGTAAATATATTTTTCTTTTCCCCCTCCTTGCCCCTCTCCGTACATTTGTCGTCATACATGAAACGTGCGATCCGAACTAGTGGAAAATGCTACTTGTGCCCAGCAATGCCTGTCTTTTCCTTTAAATAGGGAAACTACTTCATACACAGCACGGTTCTAGTTGCAGCGGGCCCAGGCAACTCGAAAGCACGCGTTAAAACAAAGGAGACAACATACCTTAAAAGCAGCTCCTCATTTCTCATAGTAACAGCGGATTTGGGACAGCGCATGCTTTCTGCACCGATATTCTCAACAAAAGCCAGTTCAGAAGTACGCTCAAACATCAATGCCACAGTAGCTACTCACTAATGGCTACTCTTTCTCTCTTTCTCTCTCTAGTCAGACGCTGAGTGGTGGAGCAAAGGGGCCCCTGCAGATTCACTAAGCAGAAATAATCCTCTCTGACAAGTTATGTTGTCTGGGCATATTTTACATTAATGCACTGTGCTGCCTATAGGGGTCTTGTTTGCGTTCACTCTAGCCTAGCTGGTGTTAGCTCTCTTAATTACCAGCCAAAAAAAAAAATTAGCAACATTCCCCCTCCCTTCCGAAAAAGAAAAACAAAACCCAAAATGAAATTATTTAAAAAATATAA
>NW_008679453.1:0-3969 GCF_000695815.1 Acanthisitta chloris | reverse complement strand
CAGGTCAGCCCTGCGGCCCCACAGCCTGGACCAGCCTCTGAGGACGGAGCCACCAACAAAGCCCAGGTGTAACAGGATGGGACCCCACAGCCACGGCAGGACCTGAGCAGACAGGAGCGAGTCATGGGTTTAAGCCCAGACAAGCTCCATCAGCAATGATGTCACTTTTTTCACTATACTGGAATGTTTTTGTATCCAATAAAAATACTTTTGCATACAACCTGTTTGTGCTTTCTGGGTGCTGATTGATGGGGAGGCTGTGCCCTGCTCTCAATGCCAGAGCTGGATGCACAGAGAGAGGAGAACCTCTCTTGCTCTTCAGGGCAGCACAAAATGGGGCTGACAGCAGACCCAGGGGGAGGGAAGGGATCTGGGAGTACTGTGCTGCTCAGGGGAAGTGCAGGCAGAGAGGTCCAGGCAGGGAGAGCAGCTCCACTCACCTGTATAAGAGCACAAAGAGCTCTTCCAGCTCACACCTGTTTCATGCTGCTGTCAGCATCCCCTGTAGCTTCACGCTTCCAGCTCACACCTGTTTCATGCTGCGGTCAGCATCCACTCTAGCTTCACAGTCCCAGCTGATGCCATCAAATGGGAAGAGAACCACGCTGGCCAGGCTGGCTGAGTGTGGCTGTTTTACCCATGCTTTATCTCCACAGCTTGGTGGGCCACTGGAGCCCTCTCTGAATTCCCAGCAGCAGGGAGGGAGAAGCCCAACCCCAGGTGCGATGTGTAACCACCACAAACAGCCGTGCTCAGGCCTGGGCAGGCAGCAGGTGTGTGTGCAGGCAGCAGGTATGCAGGCAGGCACGCCTATTTGTGCTAGAGCTGCTCTGAGATCAGACAGCCCATTCCCGAGATACGCCAGGAACAGGAGCAGGTCCTCAGCCCCAACACTGAGCCCTAAGCACCTGCTCTGGCAGCAGTGAGACACTTCTTAGGGCATCACAGGCACCTTGACAGAGATGAGACCCCAAGTCCTGGAAGGAGGCAGGAACCCAGGGAGAGGAGCCAGCAGATGGCAACAGCACTGTGCTTAGTGTCTGCAGGATTGCTTCAAGTGCCACCAGGGAAGCCCTTCTGCAACAGCCCTGGGGAAACCAGCAGCACCAGTCCACACCACACCGTGAGCACTGAGAGCTAGGCTGTCCCACACGGGTGCTGAGCTCCTCCAGCAGCTGAGCTCTTGCAGAGCCATAGGGTGGGCTGATCTCACCATCCTCAGCCTCTCCCAAGCACAAACTGCTGCACAGCAGTGCACAGGGCAGGGGTGGAACTGCAAAGGGGCTGCTCCATCTTCCACATGGACTTCAGGTCTCAGCTGTGGGTGTCAGGGTCTCATAGTCCATGCAGCAGTGACAGGAGAGCAGCACTGTGCTCCTTAATTCTGGAGCAGCATTCCCAAGCCTGCCCCATTGTGGAGTTGAGCTCCTCAGCACACTGGTCCCCACACCTCTTCCCAGCTTGCATTGCAGAGCTGCCCCAGAAAAATCAGGCAAGGAGTAATTCCCACTACTGCCTCAATCTTCCTGGAGCACACTGAAGCTCACAACAGCAGCAGCATCGCTGAGGAGCAGCAGCACAGCCCCAGCTCAGGAGCCCCATTTCTCCCTCCTCCCCCACAGAAAGAGCCCCACTTCCCTAGCAAGGTGTGACAACACCAGGAGAAGCCCAGCATCCCTCAGCCTCCAGCAGAACTGCTGTGCTCAGGTCCAGTCCCTGCTGCATTAAGAAACATGAACATTGTTGCTATGATAGGTTTATAAAAATTTTGTTTTAATCACACAAAACTGAAGTTTGTGATGAAGACTAAGTCGACAGTTCCTCTTAAATACCAGGATGTATAAGACACTGCATTAGGCACTAGGCAGCAGCCAACATCAGTTAGAGTCTGGCAACAGAAGCCATTTAATACCTCCCTTCATTCTTTGTGGAATTACAGGCTTTTGCAGTACACGTCGTTCCCACTGACAGGTTACCCGAGGTTTCCCCCACCCCACCTCTGTACATCAGTAAACCTTGTGTATTCCCACCAGAGCAGGGTTAACAACATTAGTGGCATCACAACCATCAAAAAAAAGGACAATTTTCTATACAAGATTCTTTGCAAAAGTTGCAACAGGATTAGTGCATTATGACCGAACCGATAGAAAAGAAGAGTTGGCATGCTGGAGTCCAACACAAAGAAAGACAACAGGCAGCTCGTTGGATGTACTATATTGACAAGATACTGATTGGTTACATGGAGAAACATACAATACAAAATACAGAAGAAACCAGTTTTGCTTCCCTCTGCCCCACCCCAAATACTCATCACTGATTTGGTCAATAAGTGGCCGAAGAGCCAGAGTTTGTCTCTAATGCTACAGTTTAGTGGTTGTTCTGGGCGCATCGTACGGGATCAGCCTCAGCTCTTACAGACAGGGAACTTTAAACACGTGTCCCAATATCCCTTTGTTTCCCATAGTGAACTACAGTGCTGTGGGACCTGGGTGCTGCTGGCCTCGCCCGCGGGACGGCCGCACTGGCTGGGCAGACACCGGGTCCTGCATCCACCACCACCAGGACGAGGGAAGAGCAGAAGTTCATATATTAAAAAAGTGACTTAAGACTTAGAATTGAATTAGTATTTGTACAGAAAGGTGCAGGTGGAAGAACTCCCTCCAGCCTATGATCAGAAAGGGATGGAGAATCACGGCGGCGCCGCGGCCGCCCTACGGTAAGTGCGATCGTTAGCGTGGGTTCCAGTCACGTCCTCGCGGGCCGGGGCCGCTGCTCAGTTGCTGCAGCACTGGCTCCTGCTCGGCTGGCTGCTCTCCTGAAGATCCACCACCCGATTCCTGCCTGGGCCACCAGGAGCATTCTGGGGTTCATTTTTTGGCAGTTTCTTGGCTGGAAATAAACATGACATCAGTAGGGTCCTCCGCAGTGACCAACCTCCTCCCGCTGCACACCCTGGGCTGGGCTCGGCCTGCTCCAGAGGAGCTTGGAATGGGGCACTGCCAGCAGCACTGCATAGCAAACCAACCCCCTCCTGGCACTGGCTGGCATCAGCCCTGCTCCCTCACCGCCCCAGACACAGGGAGAGGGAAATGGCTTTGCAAGGCAAAGGCTCCACATGCTCAGGGAGTGATCGACCACACCGGTGTGGCAAACTGGACACTGCCCCAGTAAGAGCCAGCAGCCCCTGGCGGACACCGGAGCCACCAGGCTGCCCCAGCCCCACACTCAAACCCTTACCTATTGCCATGAAGATTTCATTCACATTCATCGCTGTCTTCGCCGACGTCTCCATGAACAGCAAGCTGTTGTCATCTGCATATGTTTGTGCATCCTACAAACAACCACATTGGAGTGCTGAAGGCACTCTGCCAGGAGGCCCAAGCAGGCTTCACATGCTTCACTTGTCAGCAAACTAACTGCCAGAGAAATACTGTCCCACCCCGGGCCAGAGATTTCCCCCTCAACCCCTGCCTGGCCAGGACAGCCCAGGGACACGCTGTGCTGGCAGCTCTGCAGAGCTGGTGCTCCTCAGCCAAGCTGGGCCACAGTCTGAGCCGCATACAGTCACAGCATGGCCCCAGGACACAGTGCCCGGGACTTGGGTCAACTGGGAGAGAGTCACCCACTGCAAGGGCACCACAGGCAGTCCCACGAGAGGGCTGGGAAACAGCCTCTCCTGAATGTTTGCCTTAGACAAGGTAAGGGCTGTGCAGAGCAAAGAACAAGCTGGGAATGATTCCTGATGTGTCTTGTACCCAGAAGATGTGGTTTCACACCCTGTACCAGACCTGGATGAGTAAGGCAGCACAGGAGACTGAGGACAGGAGTTTGTGCTCTGTGGGCCTCCCCCTCCTCCACATTTGCCAGAACTGTCAGCAGCAAGAGCCACATGTGCTGTGACAGCAGCATGGGAAAGGCAGGCCCCATCCTGGGGTTCTCACCCCAGAGCCTCCCAGCAACACTGAGATC
>NW_008679452.1:0-1209 GCF_000695815.1 Acanthisitta chloris | reverse complement strand
ATGGTAGGGTTGGATTCGATGATCTTTAAGGCCTCTTTCAACCAGGTTGATTCTATGATTCTATGATTTTATGATTCTATGAAATTCAGATAATGTTCCTGCTGTGCTTTCCAAATTTGGCTATTCACATTCCATAGCAGCCTAAAGTCGCTGAGAGTGCATGAAGATTTCTCTAAGATATTTTGTCCCAAAGGATGCAAAGGGTGAGCATTACAGAGGTAAGGACAGTGGAGGGCTGCAAAGTCTTGAAGCTTTATACATTGGGTGTACAGTTCTTTGTAGAATAACTCAAAACTCGAAATTGCAGCTGGAAAAGAAAAAAGAAGTTTGCTCTAAGACAAACAGTAAAGACAGTAATCGCAGACAGGAGACAAAATGTTTCATCCACAGCCACCTTCCACTTGGCCTCAAGCTCCCAGGCAGCAGGACACAGCCCACTCCAGCTTGTACCTCAGCAGTGCCACCTCAGTGCCCAACCTTTTCAGCCTGCACAAAACCTTTCCTACTAAAATATTTTATTTCATTATTAGTAGATAGCATAGAATTTTTCAGACTGAAAGTATTATCATAGGAAAGGGAGCAGAGAGTAACAGATGCGTGGCAGCTCAGAAAAGTGTGAGTAGGGATTGCCTGATTATCCCTTAATTTTCAATTTGCACAAGAAGCAACAAATGAAGCTAAAAAGAGGCAGGTTCAAAAGCTAACAGGACATGAGCCTCATCCAACACATGCTTGGCTGGTGAAGCTTGAGCTGCAGAATGTTGTGAAAGCCATGTGCTTGCATGGTTTCAAGGGGAGAAGTAAGTGGATGGAAGAGAAATCCTTTCAGGGTAAGTAAATATGCAGAAAGTATATATGGGCAAGAAGCCCATCCTAGGGGAGCCTGAGATGGAGCTGCAATAAAACTATAACAGTTTGGAATATAATAAAATCTTTGGGTATTGTCTACTGATATAGGGCTCACCTGCCAGGAGATTGGAAAAGTGTGCAGTTAAATGTGGAAGACATGCCAACACTAGATCCAGATGAGCCTTATTGGTTGTTAGACCACCTCAAAAATTTAACAATGTACTGGGAATGGAATAGTGAGAGAGAGGAATGAAGTGCTGTGATTTAACCTATTCAAGAAATTAACTTACTGTAGACACTACAGCTGACTGTTCCAGGAAAGCTGCCAGAAAGTAATGAAAGCAAATAGGAATTCGGGGT
>NW_008679451.1:0-43256 GCF_000695815.1 Acanthisitta chloris | reverse complement strand
CCACCGCATCCCTCCGCATCCCTCCGCTCCCCTGCACTCCTCTCCGCTCCCCTCCGCGCCCCACGGCCGGACCCGGGGAGCACAACTGGGGAATGTGATAGGGACAAAAGAAGGTTTAAGCCTATCCGTGATGAAGTGGGGGTTTGTTTCTTCATTCTCTAAGTGGAAGTTAGAAAAAGAAGAAATTGAAAAGTTGTCTTTCCCCAGCCACTCTCCCCATCTGCCCGAGGAGGTGTGCGAATGGGACAAGTGTTTCATAGGCAGCATCTTCACACTCATTGTGAAAGAAACTGGGGGCTGTCCGACTCTAAAGCCTTGACGGGAGCCATGGACAATGCCAGACACATTTCAGAGCTTTGGATACCCACCCAACACTTCTGTGAGTTGTTTCCATTAGGCCCCTTTCTTCTCTCAGGTGTTTGGGGGTTGTGTTTTTGGGGATTCATTTGTTTAAATACATCAGAGGTTGCTGATGGGCAGCATTTAGATTTAGAAACTGTCTGATCTCTTTGGTTTGAAGATGAGGATGGACTTTGCAAGGAAGGTGATACACAGCCCTCTTGTCTGTATGGAAGATACCAAGTAGACAAGCCCAAAATAGACTTTGACAGTGAATGTCTCACGTATTTGCTTATTGTTTATTGTGCATTGGGATACTGAATAATGTTCCCAGTCAGATCCAAGCACTTACAATGGTGTCCAGGGTAATATGATTTCTTTAGATACTAAGACCTTGTTTAGCTGAGACTCCAAGTATGTTCTCAAGCACCTTGGGCTCAGTGTCTAAAATCATCTGGTGGATGATGAAAGGCAGGCCAGGATTAACATGTGTCTACCTCTATTTGATGGTCACATCTTTTCCTTTGTTGTTGCTGTGCGTTCTTCACCAATAATAAAAACCAAAATATACACCTAAATTTTTCTCTATGCCAAAATTTTGTTGCACAAACCCAGAAATATGCAAGGCACTGAATACAAAATTAATTGACAATAATTTGCAGGAATTTTCTCATTTAAAAAAAAAAAAGGCACTTATTTTGAAACAGGATAATACTTGACACAGATATAAAACATAAAAAAGGTTCCTGTGTCTTTATGGTAGGTATAATAGGAGTAGCAGGGCCAAAATAAGTTCCATTGAAAGACACATATTGATTATGGATAATGGCAAAAGACTTTGATTAACACTATTTGCTTGAATTTATAAATAGTGTAACTTCACTCTTGCCTGTTCATCTTCAGTGCTCAGTGATTTACATGCAATTGAAATTTATTAGTATGAATACTGAACTTTAAGCTTATGTATTCGAGTGCTTATACAAATGAAATTCTTGGAATATTTATCCTATAAAAATAGACTTATGAAGACAGCAATTCCTCAATACATTCTTAGCTTTAGGTGCAGCTGTAGTTCTATAAATAGGCACTTAATACTGGAAAGCAAGAAGCTGAGTCACAAAAGAGTAAAAAAAATGAAAACCACATTTGATCCTTATAGCTTGGAAAGGAAATTTTCAGAGAAAAGCAGTGAATACTTTTGAGTAAGAACCAAATTTAAGAAAAACATAAAAATATCAGATGAGGTGAATTATAGTAATGAAATTTTATCTATACAAAATACTTTATAGTCAAAAGTATATGCTAGCAAGTTGGTTTTATTAAAACTTGTTCTTCTAGTGATGTGAGTAGGAGGTTAGGATGTAAACTTCAAAACAAGAAAAATTAACTACTTTCATCTAAATTGCTTTAATCTAGCTGATTAGAAAGAATTTTAATTGTTGTGTTTTTGCTTAATTATACCCTTCAATCTGATGATCACTCTCAGGCAGTTGAGGTTTATTCTGTTTTCGCACGTGAAGAGGGATAGGGCAACTTAGATCTATAAAAAAATTCAGGCCCCACACTCATACTACCAGTTGTCTCATGACTTAGTAGGTTCGTTAATGCATTAGTGCATAATCTCATGCTGACAAAATTCACCAAACCTGCAGGTTTCCTGTGGTGGGCATATAGATAGAAGCACTAGTCTCAGAGTTGTGGGTTTTTTGAACAGAGTGCCCATGCCTAAACACAAGCAGTCTTTGCTACATTTGCACAAGTGGCCCTTCAAGGAAGGGTAAGCTGAAATGAGGCTGTTTCTGCGTCCATATTTGCATTCTGTGGTACAGCTAATAACCAGCTGGGCAGGTCACTTCCAGGGTGGGAAACCAGTTTTCATACATCCAGCCTCTATTGTTCCCACAGGACAAGAGAATTAAGCTAGGTTTCCTACATGGCAGCGATGAACATGAGCAATCAAATATGAGTTCTGCAGAAATCAAGGTTTCTGTGGTTCTTCCTTGGAAAATTTAGGCCAGTTGACCAATACATTACTACCAGAAGGAAGGCCTCCAAATAGTCTCTCATACTTCTCAAGGAAAATGTGTCACCTTGCTGAGAAAAGATTTTTAAGTGTTGATTTCAACCACATTTGCTGTTGGGCTGTATGGCCTGTTCACTATCAACACCATGGATTACCCCATGCTGATAATGAAGACCTTTTGTTCTCTGCTGGTAAATTTGTCCTGTTTTGAAAGTGGGGCTCCTAAGAAGCTTAGATACTTCTAAAATGTTCTTCTGTGACTTTTGCTTTCTCTTTTAAACTGTTCTATCTGCAGCCATAAAGTTATATTCAAAACAAACACTTTCTTAACAGCTCTAAGTTTTATTTTTTAGTATCAAGCTGAAACAAATACAAGGAAAATAATGCGTAGAGCAGCATATATAATCGAGAAAATGTTTTCTTGAATGTTTTGTTTCCTATTGATACAAACTTAGAACTCAGCTCACAGTTTACAAGTGAAGACTGGCTGATAGCTGAATACTTCTAAATAGACTGATATATAATGGCTGCAATAAACACAGATTTGGAGGCTAGGTTTATGCTAGGAAATTAAACTTGCCTGGGAATGTTCCTGTGCAGTAAAGCCAACTAGCACATATGCCTATTTGTAAACTTCTCCTGTTCAAAAGAGGATAGTGGCAGCAGCCTGCCAGCTGGGAAGGGTCTCTGCAACGTGCAGTCTCCCTCAAACTGCACCCAGAAATTGGGTTTTAGGATGCTTAAAGTGTGTCAGAGGCCATTCAAACAGTTTTACAGTGTAGACCATCATGTTCCAGTACCTGAGAACATTCCTGGCACTGTGTAATTTACTAGTGTAAATGTAGCTTCAACTGTTTTATATTACGGTAACTGTCTTGAAACATATATTCACATTGGACATTTTTATAGGTACAAGCTCTTGATCTTGCAATCTTTACATGGGCAACATTCCTATTGACTTCTAGAAATGAAATCTTAAAAAAAGTTTCCTTCATTAGTGAGGAATCCAGCCTTGGCCTGTAATTAGACAAGAAAAAGGAAGTAAAATTATAACACAGGAGGAGCTTGCTAAAATGCTCCCTAAAACAGTTTTCCAATGGCATTAAAGTATTACTCATGAATACGAGGCCTGCTTAATTAATTTAGCAGCCTAGACTAGAGATTCAGGTTTTTGTGTTCTCATGCTTTTGTGCTGGGTATTTGAAGCTGAAAATGTAAACATGAATGCATTTTCTATACGAGTCTTCTAGAAAAATGTTAGGGAAGACAGGGCACATTCCTTGCTGGGTTTTGTGTTAGATTCTTCACAGTCGACACTGGTCCCAGAAACAGGCCTGGGGAAGTTAGAGTCTTCTTGTAACAGGTTGCATGCTGTTCAATTTATAAGGCTATTTGTAAATTTATTGATAGGAACACCATAAAAAAAGCATTATACAAAGGGATTGATGTATTTATTCGTGTGTTTTCCCCCAGTTGATATGAACTAACAAAGTACTGGCCTATTTGGGAGTCACGTATATGTGATGTCTTGTATTTCTTTTTACATCTGTAGCTTGTTTTGAGTAGTCAGACACATATAAAATCACAGAGGAAAGATTATTCTTTAGAATTTTCACTTAGCCATTTACAAATCAATGACGTTTGCAACTGTCTTAGCACATTAGTGAAACGGCCTGTAAAGGAAGACAGTGTTACAGATTGAGCTGTAAAACAACATTGGACAGAAAAGTATTGCTAGTTTTATTCAGAACCAGCAGATACTATGAATGATATACTTGACACTTCATAAATAATAGCACACCGAAAAATCAGGAAGAAAATTACTTTTTGGCTCAGTCTTACAGTCAGTTAGTATTTTTCCCAAATAAGAATTTCAGGGTCAGTTTTGATAGTCTAACCCTACAAAGGAGAATAAAATCTTCTTTTCTTCCACTTCAACAGCTTTCAGATAGCAATTGCTAATTAGAGGTCTGTTAGAAAGATTTATTTGGGAAATGGTTGACTTTCTTTCTACAGCTTGTTTTCCCACGGACAATGTTTTTAGTACTCATCTCAGAAACATTTTTTAATGACAAACCCCTTAATTATTGATGGAAAGAAAAAAACTTACAGAGTTATGCTCTTTTATTTGCCTCAGTACTCATTGGCCTCTCATATAAATTCTAGCAATCTCCAGGTCATCGCCTCTCTTCTTGGGGGACACAGTAATAATGCAGAAAGAAACATTGTTATTTCTTGCCGCTGCGCTATAGTACAAGCCTCGGTTAATTAAAAAGACTAGGCAAACAAGGGCTTTGCGTCTGTGAGAAGCCTGAGCTCTCTTTTGGGCTCGGTTATTTCTCTGATAACCACCGATTATCTCTTTTGCAGAAGCAATTCCAATAAGGCAAAGGTGCCCTCTGTAGGGGAGAAGCTGTAAATGATGAAGGGGAGCTGGGGTGTAACATTCACGGAACACGGCAGAAAAGAGTAATTTCCTAGCGCTCTGGCTCTCGCAGAGGCTAAATATAATGTTCAAACGTACCAGTGCAAAAATAACTAAAGACCCAAAACGCTTTAAGATAAAGCTGAAAACAATACTCTTAACTGTGGATAACAATTGTCAGTTCTGTAATAAGCTGCCCCAATGCTAAACATGTAGTGCAGTGAAAACAGAGCTGCAGGAATCTCCTGAATTAATTTCAGCCAAAAGAACTTTATGGAAATAATAGAATTCAGAAGCAACATGCCTAAAAAGTCTCTGTAGCATGTGCTTCTAAAATGTTTGCCACAAAGCAGATTCATTTACTGTCCCAGGTGGCTAGCATATTGCTTGCTAAGAAATTGCCTTTGTTAGCATGCCCACAGACACATCTTAACTGGACTGCAGAATCTCTAGTGGCTATTTGCAATTATTTGGGGAATTCTTTCCTCAGTTTATAATGGCAGCTAATGCCAGCCCAGAGAGAGGCAGGGAATCCAACACTAGTTGTAGTTCATTGCTCATTATTAATTATTTTCTAGGCCTCACTTTTATAATTCATTAGGATAGCCTGCAGTTCTTGTTATCTTGATTTTGTCTCTCTGTTTCCTTTTCATTTTCCTTTTTTTTTAAAATTTATATATACACACATAATTTTGGAGTAACAATTGTGGCACATTGTAACTGGCATTACTATGTAATGAACTGTAGCATGGAGTGGGCAAACCCCTTCAGAATTATGATTTAACCTCCTTTTGACTTTAGTGGAAAGTCGAAGAAGAAGCAGACAGTAGTTAATGTGCTATATATGTTGAGGTTACTACAAAACCCTAGACAGAACCATAGTTTAGGAAGTGAAGATCACTGTTGTAAATGTGCAGTCTATATTATATATGTAAATATACTGTCTGCTTCCGAACATGTGGAAAAGTTAAGGGTAATAAGTTTTAAAAGCTATGGATTGGTAAAAGTGTTTGAGATTCTTTTCTGGTCTAGTTTATTAATACGGGTTCATTTTCCTAGGTCATGACATCAAGCCTGACTGTCTTTCAGAAGCAGGGTTGAAGGAAGGGGAGAATGTAAACCTGCAACATCGCCTTCCCTAATCACTGGCTCTGGTCAAAGGGGGCTCATTCTTTTCTTTACCCACTGTTGGAAATACTTGTATGAGAGGCATATCCTGTGTTTGGCAAATTAATGCTATCTTTTGTTTTAATTAACATCTGAAACAGTAAGTTCTTTGCCTTCAATCTGTCAGATAACATTGAACCTCCCAGTCTTATTTTAAGAGAAGTAATTTCACTACACTACTTTTCAATCTCCAGGGCGTGCTTCCAAGTCTATTTACATAACTAAATGTTTGGGGATGACTGAGATTATGAAACTTTGTGGACTTTTGACGTGCCCTCTTTACATCCACTTGCTTGCCCTGTGATTCAGGTCTGACACGTAGCAAGGTATTCGCTCTAACTTCTCTCACAGCCAAAATTAATGCAACCTAGAGGGCAAACGTGAGGATCCTAACTCAATGGGGAAAAGCTTGTAGATATTGCAGTTCTATATGAAAGTCCTTCACAGGTCAAATGACTTTTTTTTTCTCGCTAACATAAAGCATGTTTACTCTGTAAGACCTTTGAAGGAAACACTGTCTTATCCTGCTTAATTGTTGCATCTTTAATGGAAGCCCATGGTCATATTTGAATGCCTATCCTGAAATCAGAAAGTTATGTCAGGGTAGGTGTCTTTAAAGTCTTTCTTGGCGCTATCCAACACTTCAGCTAAACATAGGACAAGTACCCAAGGCTATTTTTTCTTTTTACTAGGCTTCTTGCCTGCATCTAAACATGGATCCTTCTAGTTTATTTTATTGAACCTTACTGGCCCATGTCTAAGACTGTATTTGAAGTTGCAAAGGTATTAGTACACCTTTTGCAAGATATGTAATAGATTTAATTCTGAAAAAGCAATGTTTTCCAAGCATTATATTCTTTTGAGGGTTTTTTGCTATAAGTTGTCTTCTTTAATATTTTTCTTTCCAGCTAGAGGCTGCCAGTTCCTCAGATTTATTCTGTGTCAGCTGCTTCCAGACAGCACTAACACATCCTATCTTTAGATGGTTTGTGTGTCAGAGATAGGAGTCTGGTCTCATTATACAGTCAATGAAGAGAAGTATGCATGTTCAATGCAGAGATTCAGAAAACCCAAACTGCAAGCCCTAAGATGATATTTTGAAAAAAGTTGTGAACTGAGATAGGCCTCTATCACAAGTGGACTGTAAAATATGTCAAGTTTTTCTTTTGCTTTAGGTACCTAATTTCTTGGTTTACAATTTAATCTTCTTTTCCAAATTTCATCCATAATTATTTTCTTTGTATCAATTTTTGTGCTGTACTGTGCTGTCTTTTATTTGCTGTGATCATGTTAAAATTTTAAATGCTTCCTTGTTGACGAAACTTCTATTTTAAAACAGTCATGATCAGCTTTGACTTGAAAAAGCTATGGTAAATCTCAACACATGATTTCTTATTTTCTGATGCCTTTGCCCTCTTTTCTTCTTCTTTTTTTTTCCCTTTCCTTTTTTAATTCTTCCACAAGCCAAATTTGACTTATTTCCTGTTACTGCAATTGGCTTGAACATTTTTTTCCAGTTTAAGGTCACACAAACTGTAAAAGCATAGTGCAAAGTCTAAAATATCTGCATTTTTTCCTTCATTTTTATAGTTTTATTAATTTTACTCATCTGTCTGCACTTTTGATACCGCTACCCCGAGCACTTTTTCGGAATGGCTGCCAACTGTGCTTGGGTTCTGTTGTCTAGAATTATATTCCTTGGCCCCAATCCTGAAAAATTTATACAGTTGAGTAATTTTATGCATGAGAGCAGGCCCATTGACTATTGATGCATAACGTTATTCCAGAGTGCATGCATTTTCAGGGCTTGGATAATTGCTTTGATTTTACTGGTCAATCATTGCAAAGTATTTGTAATGGGATTTTTTACCCAGTTCTGCTTTCTTTTTTATTCTCTCTGTAAACTGCCACAAGTTTGGTGTAGTCACATGGACTTGGACATTGGTTAGGTGTTTTAATGATTGAATCTACTCTTCATGTCATATTCATGACAATGCTCACAAACATATTAGTGTCTGGATGAATTGAATGTATTACACCTTCTTTAGTATACATAGGTTTTGTTTGGTTGGTGTTTTCAAATTTTGCACTGCAGATGATTGAATCAACAGTAGCTGATTCTCATAGCCCATTCCCATTCCATAACCTATTCTCATGTTAACGAATTAGCTGTCAGGTCAAACTTTAGAAACTCTTATTGCAACATCCATAACTAACCATCTAAATGTGCCTGTGATATATTTATTCATTTAAAGGAATTCCAACCTTTTATTCATTGACTATATGCTTCTAATACCTTCTGATTGCATCACTACTGTAATGTCTTCTTGTTTGACTCTCTAGTTACAGAGGATCCAGAGTATTTAGGCCCACATATATTACAGAGCAATTACTATACAATTATTTCTCTGTCTTTATGCCCACCTTTTTATTACTGCAGTCTCTACTAGTAGATGAACCTCTCGATCCTTTTTCTAATTTAAACAAAACACATCAAAATGTACAAGAGCCTGATTTCCTAGCGGCTATGAATCTCCAGGCTTCTCCTTAGTCTGCAAAGCAATATCCGTTTTTACCAGCTGAGAAACTAGTTGCATAGGTATGAAAGTCAGGTTACTGTTCTCTGTCTGATGTTCAGTATTGGTTTCAGCCTCTTTTCCTTCTGTGCTCATTAAATACCACGCATTCACTTCACATCCATAATAGAGTGTTCTTGTTTGAATTGTAGCCTTCTTTAAACCCAAATACTTCTTTTGGGCCACATTTTTACTCTTTGAAGGGTATCCTGTCAATTGCATACTTATGCAGATCTCAGTAATATACAATATTCCCCTTAGAATCTTTCCCCAATATTGTCCATTTCCTGACAAAAGCTCAACAGTTTGAAAATAAGCAGTATACTTATCCAGACAAAATAGGAACAAAGCTTTAGATGATAAAGCCTACTTAGTGTAAGCTTTATTCTGCAGTTTATGTTACCTCTGAGGTTTCTATCAACTTTATTTTTCTTAGATATTTGAGACTTGTACATATTGCAAAAATCTGCTGATTTTAGAGAGATATATATACATCGCCCCTTGTGGAACCTAAAAAAAAGAATTATTTCTCAAATCTACATTCATCTTCACTTGCTGTCTCACAGAATGACTAAACAATGATGCTTAGCACATCTGTCCATAAGCTCATTTTTAAGTATGTGACTAGCTTTAATAATTTCCATGCTGAATAAGAGCCTTCAAGAAACATAATGCCAGAACTATTTCAGATTCTCAAGTGTATTGTTTCATAGTATTCTTAGCACTCTATTTTAAGTTGTAACCACCAATTTTTTGCAGTGGTATCGAGCACACATAGAAATCACTGAAGTCAAAGTGATAAATATTTGGTAATACAAAACAGTAATCCTGTTTCAGAATATATAGATGTGGTTTTGACATGGTGATTTATTAGATATAAAACATGAATCTGAACAGATCCTTATCTATATTTTTGATGTATTTATCAGAAAACAATATAAATTATATACTTAACTTTTATTTTGTAACGTATTTGTGTTATATCATTGAAATACCATAGACATCGTTTGAGTTTGGAGTTATAAAAATTAAATAGAACTATATTTTTTGTAACTCTGTGGAGATAAAGAAAAGTCTTCTCCTCATGAGAAAGTGGTCGAGTTTGCTGACTGGGTCAGGGCTTTCCTACTTCTGATCCTCTCACTCTTATTTTTAGGGTCAGGGTTGTCCACTATTGCAAGAGAACTATTACCCTTCTGTAAACAAACGTGGTTCTTATAGAATAACTCCTGTACAAGTGAGAGTGAGGGTTAAGTGAAGAGTTAATAGAACATATGCATTCCAAAAATTATATATAAGACTGTGGTCTTGGTGAGCAGAAAAAAGGTATGAAGTGTTTTAAGAAAGCTGATTTATGGATGATTCATAAAATATCCCTGTAATCCTTTGTATATTCATTCATTTCTACACTATTATTTTTCCTTACGTATCATGTAATGTAGTACAAGAGTTGTTTAAGGTCCTCAAAGCTCAACTGTGAACATTCAGAATTAAGGTATCAGGTCGGGAGATTTAAATAATTTGTTTAATCAGAAGTACCTAGTTAGTGTTTGTTTTTTTTTTCCTCTGATGTTTTTGCCTACCAGCATGTTACCTTTTGTCATGGAAATTTCAGGAAGGTTTGTTTTGGTTTAGTGGATTTTTTTTACTTTTTTACTTGTTTTTTGGGGAGGTTTTGTGGATAGTATTGACTTTTTTGGAAGAATTGTTGACTCATCCTGAGTACAGTTTAAGGACAAAATAGTTGACCTACTCTTTTATTTATCAAACAGAATTTGTCTGCTTTTGTAAGTTGTGTATACTTACTGATGTGTTGTATCACACTGGAAATTATTTTTGCTGTGATGAAGAGCAGCAGAAGTTGTTTCCAGTTGTTGAAGTCACTGAGGTCACCATGTCACAGTATCCTACTCATGTTTCCTTATTTCTGTTACTCAGACAGGCTTTTCCTCTCTGCCTTCCTAGATTTCATTAAGCACATTTATCAGTTTCATCAGGGAGGAGAGTCAAATACTTCTAGTGTTTCTACTGTGATTTTATATCCTGCAGCTTTGTTGTTTGTCAACTTCTTTCTTGTAACATGTCCTGAAATCCTGATGGGGTGGGATTAGTTATGTGGTTTCAAATATTACATATAAAACTGTGCTTGAGATAAGGACATGCTATTAATTATTTCTTTTAAAGAATCTCCCCATTTCTTCTATTTCAGTAATGAGAATTTTCCTCCTTTTCAATTGATTGTCTCATTTTAAACATTGCTTGCTCAAAAATACTAAATGGTTTCACAGTATATCATAGCATGTCATGTATCCCTTAACTCTTTAATTGGTGTTTTCTCATTGAGGCACTTCTATTCTTGCTGTGAGTATACTGATACCCAGTTGTGACAGCTGAACTGAATCACGTTGCATTGGTGCCCTTCCCTTTTTTCTTTCAATTGAACTTCCTTTGTATGATACACTAGTGTCACTCTATTTTTAGGGCCAGGTTGGAATGCCTTATACTAGCCTTTTGTTTTCAGTTTTGCACTGTTGATCTTTGTCACTTCCTAATCAGAGAGTATCTTTCTTTGTTTTATTTTTAGTTTGGCAGAGCAATGGTTGCAGTCACCACTGACACCTGCTGCCTGGCATGCGGTTGCATCATAGCTACATGACCTGTCTTTAGGTGATCTAGTTGTGGCCAAATTTTTTCTTTTCCTCTTTGAAAAACTTTACTGTTTTTTCTGTGAAAATTTGGAGAACAGTATAGAGATTCAAACTCACCATTTTGGCTGATGAATCCTCATCGCAGTTTTCCCTATGCACTGTCTTTTCCATGTCTTTTTTTTTTTTTTTTTTTTTTTGCATTGTAATTCAATATTGAGGTAATCTGTCTTAAAGAAAGGAGCTGTGTTCTGGTATTCTGTTAGTAACAACTTGGAAGCAGCTGCGAAATCATCTTTGTCTTGGCGCCCTCTTCCTTTGCTGGAACATTACACTATTCAACGAAACTTTGTTTAGCATTCTGGTTTGGAATCTGATGTATGTGGCATGCTGCTCTGTAGGTTTCCAAATGCTTCGTGGCTTTTTTTTTGCTGTCTGCTGTAATACATACGATTCTCTTGCTTCCTCATGGTCCCTGTTCTGTTCATTGGTGAACACTGGTGAAATGTTTATTCTTTTGTTCCAATCACTTTATGTGTCTACTGTAAAATCTATTTCCTGCGCTCTTGGTGCCCAGACTACTAGAATACGGTGGTTTATATCTAGTCTTCTTAATTTCAGTCCCATCTATAAGAGACGTTCGAAATCCTCACTAAACAGCATTTGATTATGGGTCTCCTCTGAGCCTTGTGTAATTTCCCCTGTAGCCCTGAGATGTATTTTTTAGGGATGTATTTCAGTTCAAAAAGTAATGTGAGAATTGTGCTGTAAATCATGTGTTATCTGAAAGTAAAGGTGTGTTGGGTGCCCTAATGCACTGCATGGAAGTATGTGGCAGCCTTTGAGAGTGCAAACCCCTTTAGCAGAATGACAAAAGACAACAAATCAGACACACTCATCTCTGGTATCTATTGGAATCACTACTACAGCAACCTCCAGTACTACACTGGGATTTTTGTTTTGGATGTGGTCAATTAGCCTTGGCTAACAGTCAAACACCAACCCAGCTGCCTGATTATTTCCACCATTCACTGGAATGGAGGTGGGGAGAAAATAGTAGGAACAGTAATGATTAAGTTTGTAGGTCAAGATAAAGGAAGGGACGTCACTTGCCAATTACAATTATGGGAAAAACAGACCTGATGTGGAACAACTAACTTGTTTTATTGCCAATTATAACTGGCAATATGTTTCCATTATCTTGTTCCTGACAGAAGTATGGGAGCAGGAGAGACTATACTTTTCAGAAAACTTCAGGAAGAAGGTCTTTCTGTATCTGCTGTATGCACCAGTTTTGAACTTCTAATTTCAGCAAGAACAATGTCCATGTTTTCTAGAATCACAACAGAAAGCATAATCCAGTCTCAAGGTTAGGATACCTAAGTGGAGACATCAATAAGCAAAGTGCTATATGTTATGTAAAGACATCTGCATGGCACATAATATATTTAACTGTGTCCCTCTAGAAAGTCAGAAGGGTAGCAGGTGGGATACCCTGTTGGAAGTAAATTAAACTCTTTCTACAGCTGAATTTTGCTTCCTATGCTGACTGTAATGGGAGTTTAGATGCCTGGGACATAACTTTATTTTTCAATTTACAGATCTACAGCCTACTAGTTTGTTTAAGATACTTGCTTGTACATATGACAAGATCTATGGGAAATGCATGTCCTCTCAGTACAGAATAATATAATGGTTCGGGTTGGGAAGGACCTTAAAGATCAACCCCCCTGCCGTGGGCTGAGACACCTTCCACTCGGTCAGGTGGCTCAGAGCCCCATCCAACCTGGCCTTAGATAGGCCAGGTTAAATAAACCACAGCATTCAAAGTGGCACTATCCATTTGCCTTCACTCTAGTGCTGTGCTCTCCTCTTGCATATATAGTTACCTACAGATAGATGCCTATATTGAAGTGTCTTTCTCTCAGACTGCATCCTATCATTGCAGACTGGAAGAGATGTTAGAAAACGTTTCAAAATGGCTTTCAAGTGTTATTTCCATGCCATCTCCATATATTCAAGGCAGCAGGTCAGCCATCATTCCCAGATGTCTTTGTTGATTCATTAATGGCAGTAACAACAGTAATTGCTACTCAGAATTATGAATAGGTGTTTGCTGAAGAAACTCTATAGCTGCTTCATATTAATATAGAAGTTAACATGAAAAATATACAATGCTTAGCTAAACCTGCAGTGACTTTTTACCTGTATTATTATAATTTTTCACACAGAAGCAAGCACACTATACAGTGCATGAAGAGTTTAAGTGTTTTCTCATAGAGCAACTTTTAGACTATAATTGATTCTAAAGAAACAAACAATCTGGAAGTATATATAATACAGCTTTTAAGCACTTGATTATATAAAAAAATCCATTTCACATTATATGACCTCATTTTGAAACCCAATAGCTAAAGAAAGTATGTTATGAATTTCCAATACAAGAGAAATTGTAGTTTACAATCCATAGTATGTGAGACGTGTACTTGCATTTTAATTATAGTATTACATATTTGTATAATTTTAAATTCAAAGGTGTTATTATTGCTTTGGTCTTCTATTTTAATGACTGGAATCACATAACCTTTACAGCTATAAATTAGATAGTCTTCTGTGTCTGATGCAAGTTAATATTTAACTAGATTGTGCTGGGCTTAAGCATGGGAAATTTCTTTCAAGAAGTTTTGTTTTTACCTTACAAAGAAATATTTTGCAGAAAATTGTCCTTTTTTAAATGTTTTATTTAGATAAATGCATTGTGAAAATGTTCTAGAAAGAAATTCACATTCATCAATATATATACATTGGTTCTTTAAACTTACGGTCATTGCAGATTTTCTTAGAAATTCTTTTTTACTCACCAGTTCTCCACTTTCCCTCTGTTTTCTCTTACCTTACCATTTTTGACTTGTCAAAATCATATTGTCTGTCCCATAATAGATCACCTTTGTTGGAGATGGAAGCATCTATATTATACCTTCATATATAGCTGTTCCATTCTAGTCTTTTGTTTCTTTTCCTTCCACTAGATCAGTGGTACTTTTTCTATGCTGCCAGATGGCCAAGTATTTCATGCAGATCCAGCAAGTTTCACATATTCTAAATGAACACACTTAGGGTAGTGTTACCAGCTTCCATCTTCTTGGACTTGCATGCAGCTAGCCTGGGTTCAACTGCAAATGTTGTATCCCAGTCAAGTCTTGGTAAAGCAAAAGCAGAAGGTAACAAAGTAAAGACATTCACCAGTAAAAACTGTGAAGCATACTGGCAGAGTACAGTGGCTAGATTTACAGAGTATTTCTCATGTGGCTCTTAGATTTGCTGTTCAGGTACAAGTATAGTCTCTGGTTTACATAAACTTTGGGGCATGTTGTAGGGCAGAAGGTTGGACCCATATTAGAAAACCTCCTAGTATGTGCTTACCAGCAGTGTAGAGGGTATACGACATACCCAACTAATTTGATGTCTTCCCTTGTGGGGACTTGGGGTTTGGTGTTAGGCAGGCAGTGTGGCATGGGTGATGTCCAGGATGACAATAGCACAGGGGCAGGTGGAATCTGGAAGCAACTATAGCTTTGACCCAAGCACACCTTACCCTAGGGACACTCTAAACCTGCCACAGGGGTGTGTGGGGCCAGGTCACAGCACACACTGGTTGCAGTCTTCTCCCTCTAGGGCTAGAATAAAGATAAAACCAAGAAAACTGGTGAAAAAGAGGGTGGGGAGAGAAAGCTAATAGGGATAGAGGATATGAAGCTAATTGGAAGAGGGAGTTATTTGTTCCATTTGAACTAACTTGATCAAAGAGGAATTCATGTGAGTTTTGGGTAAGGTTTATAGCAGCAGGGTTTTTTTTTTCTTTTTAAAAACCTCCTTTGCTTATCTGGAGTATTAACTTTCCATTTCCGCTGCTGAAGCAGATGTTTTGCTTGTCGCAGACATTAAGGCACTCTTAATGTGCAGTTACTGAATTCTTTCTAAAAGAGCATTTTAAATTTGACAATGTTTCTTACATTTTTAAAGCAGTGACCTCATTTTGAAAAGATTTTTTCCAATACATATGTCACTACTGGAAAAATATTAATCTGCAAAACTTCGTATAAAATGTCTCCATTTATTAAACATCTGTGTACAGAATTCAGCTGTCACAAAATCCAGTCATGCATCCCTGTGAGTCCTGGCATTCTGAAAAGGGTTTGTTTCAAGCAGGAAATATATTGTCATTGTGATTTTATTAAAATAAATATTTAAACAAATTCCAAGAGTTAAAAATGTCTTTACGAATTGTACCCTAAAGGACTAGAAACTAAGTATTGCGATGCCAACAGAAAGACTAACTCTGTAAATTCAGTTAAGACTCATCCTCTTTATGTCCAGACCCATCACCTATTGGATGTTATAATGACCACTTCTAGCATTACATGTTTCTTAAACAAACTCTTATCTAAATATAGGTGAATGAGAGATGAATGCTGAAATGCATTTAGAGACCTGAGTACCTTACTGTTCTTACATTCATCTTCATTTTAATTTGTAAATGCATACATTTGATAAATCTCTGGTTTTGCTTTCACAAGTTTAATCTGCCACTGTACTTTGATCTTTTAAATTAATATTTTTAGTGGCAGTTTAGGAAAATTTACAGGGGAAAAAAAGCAACTGTGCATTCCAAAGGGACAACCAAAACAATACATTTAAAAAAAATGTTTATCAGTTAATCAGAGTCTTTTCCAATGATGATATCTATTACAAAGCACAAGGGAGATTAGAAAGTCAAAACAGAAGAGAACAGGGTATTATAATATGGCAATCACTGTATCTAGATGGTATATTTTTAAGATAAGCATATCAAGCAATTGCTTGCATTCCTCAGTTACTGATGCCTGCTCAAACTTTTTTTTGTTTGCTCTCTCCTCTTTTCTTCCCATCACACAAGCTGAGGTTTATTTGAATCTTTTTTTCCATGAGATATTTCAAAATGCTACGTTCCTCTAATTTGCACAGTAATGAGGTTGCCCTGTCTCTGACCTTGAGAGCTAGCTTGGACTTCCTATATATTTTTGGAGGAGATCTCTACCCCTGATTAGAGCTAATGGGTGCTGAAAAGCTGTGTTTAAGAGTTGTTTTAAGTTAGCTCTTTGGGAAATCTGGCCTTCAGTTCCCAGAGACTGCAACTATTTTGGAGAAAAAGGAACCAGAAAAAGAAGGAAAGGGGGGTGTGGGGAGTGTTTATGCCCACTCGATAGCTAATACAGAGTCAAGTTTTTTGCATTAAACAATGATTTGACTTCTTGTCTTCTCAAGTGAATATAGCACACATTCTCCATAATTATAGCACTTACTTTTTCCTGTCCAAACATTTTGAAACATATGAAGATTCAAGAAATATTCAGTCTAGAAACCCTGTAACAGAGGGTGAGTATATGGCTTTAGTCAAAGGAGCTAATCCTTCTGTGCAGTCCTCCAATTATTTTTCTTCACAAATAAGTATTGCTACCTTATTTTATCCAGAATGAATTCTATTCAATGAGCACTCATCAAATTCCAATCTTAATTAGACTCTAACAAAGCCAAACAAACAAATCACTGTGCTTGGATAAAGGCATGTGGGCTGGAGTGTGTGAAAAGAAGAGGTTATACATTTAAATTGTTTTACTTTCTTAACTGCTATAGGTGCTATAAAGCAACAGATGTAATTTATTATGGCCTTTGATGGTCAAACAGACTGGGTTGAATTATGATCACAACATTTCATGCTATTCTGTACTACTGCCTATCTTTGTGGGTATCTAAAGCTGTTTTCTCATTTTGCCTTTTTTCCCCTCTTTTTATTTGTACATGGAGTTATATTTTATTTCAGCTATCAGATGACAGCTACTGTGTAAAAATACTTGATTTCCCTTACATGGTTTGTATCATCACCAGAAAGCCTTGATAAAAATGCAGCCTTATTATATGTGTAGTTTATTCTCTCCATATATTTCAGAATGTATGTCCTAATTTGATATTCCAATATATATAATCAGTCAGCACTTTCCTTTCATGTTTTTTGACAGAAACACAGGCAGCATACCAGGCAATTAGTCTGAAGAATGATTCCAAAAACCAATCTTGCTTCTACCCTCACCCCTTATATGCTTTGCTGATATGGGATGTTTGTGGTTTCTTTCTTTGTGAATTATTTTTTTTTTCCTTCTTTTTGCTTTTAATTTTTGAACAAATAGGTCATCCACTTATATAGATGTTGTTTGGTCCTTGACTATTGCCTTTAAATTAACTCAACTCTGGAAGTAAAAAGCTAATTAATTTTTTTGAGAGAAACTGCCTAGATTTGTTCTTAAGAATTTTATTCATTATTAGCGATATAAGGGGAAGGTTTAGAAATGCTAATGCATTAAAGTTCGTTATAGTTCTGAGGCACACATAACAAATACTCCTTATTACAGCTTTGCTGTTCTTCTGATATCTGTCCTGTGCACAGAGGAATAAGATGGCATGTTCAAGATATATCTACCTATCATAATTTCTCTATATGTGTAAAAACTTTAAGTTCAAGGTATATACTTCCTTTGCCACATTTCTTTCCTAGCAGGTAACTTTTAAAAACTTCCAAAACTGGGTTTTAATATGATTTTTTGTTTTCTTCCCTACCCTCCAACCTAAAAATATTTTAATATTCCAACTATTTGGCATGCAACGACATGCATACAACAATAACTAAAAAAAGGGCTTCTTAAAACATGGTCCAGATTTGTGAAGAGCTTCATGGTTCACTGAACATTTTATTTAATATGGAGATTGTATTCAGAGTTGTTTGATTTGCAGAAATAACAAGCCCAAATGCTTCAGTTTCTAATGGTAATTAGTTTTCAGCCTAGACAGTCTGTTTAGTTATATATTTACTACCTTGTAAAGAACTATCACAACAAGCCCTAAAGCATTATTTGAAAATTAATAAGCTAAAGAAAGAGGAAATTCTTCACTTTTGCATAGCAACACTCTCTGTATTCTACTTTTTGATTGCAAAATCCACCTTTTCAATTATAGGTGTACTAAATTGTGATGCTTGAAAAACTATAAAAAGCAATTATCAATGTTTCTTAATACCATAAATGACTAATGCAAGTATGTTTTGCTGTAAGGAAAACAAAGACTAGTATTGTGAACAGATTTCCTTTGCTTCCTGAGTCAGTATAGAACAAACTTTGATTCACATACTTTCAGTGTTATTTGCAATTAATATTAGTTTCTGTGGTGGTTAAAATAATGTGCTACAGATTCCATTGCAGTTTACATATTAGAAAATAAAGGCACATTATTTATCCATGTTTTAAAGCATCAGGCAAGGAAGCAGAGAGAAGGTTAGAGCACAATACATTGCAGTGGTTCATATGTTCCTGCCTTATTCATACACAAGAAAACATATGAGTCTCTTCTTCACCCAGGTATATCGTCTGTTCTATCCCTTGCTGCTTTTCTAAGTTAATGGAAGAAAAGTCTCCTTTGCCAGATACTGTGTTGGGTGGTGTTTTTTGGACTGGACTCTTCTTCAATGGCTCAACAAAGAGATAGCTCTCAGCAGCTGTGGGGGCTAAGAATGCCTCTATTATACTCACTCAGCATGCTTTACCATTGATTTCTGCCTCTGAACATGGATAGAGGACACGCTTGAGCTGGCAGAAGGAATCACATCATGACATAGACACCTTGGAAGAACTATGCATTATGGAAATCTTCTTAACAAAGAGTGCTCCTCAGCAATCATTAGCATTAGAGGTTCTCTCAACTCTCTCTCACAAATGGCAATGGAAAACAGAGAAGGGAACATTTTCAAATCTTGGAAAGACTGGCCCTCTCCCTCTGTGATGCTGTGTCAAAAGAGCTGTAAATGCCTTTTCATTGCAAATCAGTATAATTGCCTTTGTTTAAAACCAGGTCCAGGCTTCTTAGCAGTGGAAGCAAAGTAAGATGTGTACTGTTTTGAGGTTGAGGAAGTAAGTCACTTACTTTGTTGTTCTTCATCACTACCAGTGGTTAGAATAAGTTTGGTGGGGATGGCAGAAGACTTTCCAAAGTGGAAAATATATAGGGTGGAGTGGAACGGGTTGGTAGGAAGCCAGGCTGTCAGTCAGTGCACAAACTCACCGAGAATGAAAAGCTGTACCTTCATCCTCTGTGCCACATGGAGCTGGTAGGCAGTGAAATGGTGGCCAACTCAGGCTTTTGGACATGTGCAGCAGTCACCTGAACTATTTGATTTCTCTGTTAACCTCCAACAATGCTCTTGCCTCTTCCATTTTCCCTTCCCTTTTCCTTTTCAATACAGTTAATTTTCTTCCAGTTCAACAACCTGAAACAGATCAACAGTGTCAAGTAAATACTGAAAGAAGGCAGAAAAAAAAAGCAGTAGAAAGCAGGAAAAGGGTATGTCTCCTTGACATCCTCACCTTCGGCAGAATCCAGCAATCAAATCAGCTTAGTTATATTATAAAACTACACACTAATATAGCTATTTTTAATTTTCCCCCAAAACCTTAAGCCAGAAAGGCCACTTCAGAACAACAACAAAGACAATGTTGAAAAGGTAATGAACATGATACCTCGGGAGTTCTGTTGTACAGAGTAATGAGATCCAACTAGCCGTATTAGAGCTCTGTAATAATCTCCTAAATGCACTCTTAGTTTGAAATAATTCCTATCCCATTCTGAAAGCTACTGCTTCCTACTAGCAAAAACTGGTGTGAGCCAAACTGCCAGAGAAATGACAGAACCATCCTAAACATTTTGTGAGAAGGAACTTTTTTTCCTCCAGTGGTATTTGGCCTGGGCATTTCCTTGACAGAATTTACCAGGATGACAGAAGCGGTCATTCATTTCTCCAAGTCTCTTCCAGTAGAAAATGTTTATTCACTGTAGACAATGTTTATTGTGTGAGAAAAACAGGAAATACAGACTTCATATCTCAAGACTGCATATTTTAACTTAAGTGTGCTTTCTGAAAGTCTGTGATTTCTGCAAAACAAAAGAAAATCTCTGCAAAAACACTGGGAAAGTCCACTGCTTGGGTTCCAGGGGACTTGTACTAAAACCTAAAGAATTTTATACAGAATTGTATCCTTTTGTTACATATGTGATGGTATTTGTTGTTAATTTAGTGCTTTTAAGAACAATGTCTGTGGAAATATACAAGCAAAAAGTAATTAGTCTTTTAAAAAGACTAAAGTTTTGAAGGTTTCTGTGATACATTAATGGACAAGAGTATATGAGAAATTTTTCTCAGTACAAGGAAAAAGATGTGGTTTTGTTAAAGCCTTAATAAGAACAATTAACCTTGTAGCACATTAATGCATCTACAAAGTACAAGTTGTTAATAAACAAGATAATAAGTGTCTTCAAACATTTAGTTTTCTTATAAGACTTCAGTGAAGTCAGGCAGGGCTTGAAATATACTTGAAAAGTTAGTATGTGCCAAATGATGTTGTAATAAGAACAACAGTCATATAATAAAGTATGTTAGGTATTGTTTGAGACACACGGTTTACATGTTTTGTTTACAGAAACATTATTTACAGAATCATACAAAATAGATAGGGCAAGAATTAGAAGTAACATGTCTAAGAGTTAAGTTAGAAAAGTAATTATTTTCCAGAGGAAAAAGTCTGTTTTCCGTAATGCAACTTGAGTAACTAGGCCCACTGGATAATGACTGTGATAAAAAAAACTGTTGAGGTTTTCTTGTTAGACTCATATGAAGCTAGTATTAAAGCATTAAAGTAATAACTTGTTGCTTTTACCACGTTGGCACACAACATTTTCTGTAATAGCTTTAATAAGTTCCATATGACTAGTTGGAAAGATGAACTTAATTAAATAACACATTATTGATTTATCTTTTGCTTACAGTCAACACTTTGGTTAAAAATTTACAACTGATTGGAAAAATGATGCAGAAGTTTATATCTTTGATATAAAATGCCACAAACCAGATACAAATTGTAAAGAACATTTCTCATTTTCTCTTATATTCTATTGCACTTTTCATTTTTAAAATTCCTCATTTATGCCATCTGAGCAGAGCAGTGGTTACAAGTTTTAGTCCTTTACATTCTTTTGTCTGAAAAGAAATTATACCTGCCATTTCTGTCATTAAAATGAGGTTAGGGAATCAAATACAGTATATGACTGCTCTGCAGTAGCTTTCACTACAGAAATGTTTATTAAAGGAAGTAAGCATCTACTTGGAATATGTTTGCCATAGCTAATAAGGCAAGATGAAAGACTCCTTTTTCTAAATGCAGTGGTTTTTAAGATTCAGAATTCTTAAGGTACTTGCATCCAAAATCATTCCTCTTGTTAGTTTTTCCTTAAGTTTTAGCAAGCACAACATTCAGATCATGCACAAACATATTCTATAACTAAAATGATCAGATCTTGCAGAACCATATTAACACAGAGAACTGAATTACTTACAAATAAATTGCAAGACAGAACTCTTACAAATCCCTCCGTTAATTGAATGAAGCCAAAGAAAATAAATATTTTCTAAAACCTTGTCTCCGTTTCCTATTACTAGTAGGGAAAATATAAGCAAAAAAAAAACAACTGGGAAGACCAGTGGCATTCTTGTTTTTTTTTCTATTTGCCTGTTTTGGCTTTAAGTTAGTGCTACAGTCATTTCTTAGTACTACACTAACTTCTCAGGAATGTTCAAATCAAGCAGAAGCTACCTGGAAATTAGAAAAACAGTTACATTACTTAGATTTGTGGAATAATTTATAGCTGAAAGATGTAAGACCCTAATCATTTACTACTACTAAAAGAAAGTAAAATACAGTATACCCAGTCCTGCCATGAAGACAGTCTTTACCATCATTCTTCCTGGAACAACAGGAATTAGGGAACAGACAGGCTAAACAGGGCTGCCACCTCCCTATCAAAACCTGTCAAGGCAAAATACTATTACTTTTGGGATGTCAGTGTCTTACTAAGCCACTTAGCATTAATTGACACCTTCTTCTGAAGTGTAAGAGACTTAATTGCAAAGTTAGCACAACTCCATAGTTAGAAGTAGCAGAGCCCAAGTGTCAAAGCTGGCAGTTTTAAAAATTAGTTAGCCTAGCAGAAGACAAAATGCAGAGGGTGAAAAGTTCTTCCTGTCAGGGACAACTATACATAGGCTTGATGGAATGTCTGTCTTCATCTCTGCTGTTACCAACAAACGTGGCCCATATTTTGCTGCTGCAGTGTTGGAATATACATCGAGGAGACTGCAGAGCAGAGGTTCACGGTTATGGCTGACAATTGTCTAAAGACCGTTCAAGTCTTGCATTAAATGTCACATGATAAATTAGTTCCTGTTTCAAAGAATGGCACAAAGTTTGCTATCAGGACAGAGAGCAAAGACAACAGCATACTGGGGTGTATGATCAGCTGTTTGTCAGAGAGATTGTTCTTTTGGATACTCACAGCCAGGTTGGGAGGTTGCTTTTCTCTCCATAGTATGGAGCTGCAAATGTACTTATATGATTTTGATGATAGTGATATTTCACACTTCATTGCTTATGAGATTTAAATGTATCCCAGTAGAGGATCAGGGGACTTTGAAAGAAACTTGATCAATCATTTAAAAGCTACTGGTTTTTCTGTTTCACCAAATGGACACTTTTTCAATCTTTTTTTCTCAACCCCTATATTCAGGAACATTGGTTGTTTTCAAATTTTGGAGCTATTTATATCTCTAAATTACCTTATAGTAAGCCAAATGAAAACTGATGGTTTAGGCAACTTTAAGCAATCATACATAAAAGTTAAATTAATTTTTCTTAAACTTTGTGTAATTTAGTTGTTTGAGGTTTCAGAGAAAAACTGTATCATGACACATTTAGAGGGTGGACAATGTAATTTACGGGAACTAAAGATATGTATGTAAACAGAATTATTTTATTACAAATAATTTATTAAGAAAAGACTAGACAGTAAATAAATTAGACATATGCCTGTGAACACAAATTATAAGGGATATAAACAAATAGATTTCTAAGAGCCATTTGTAAACCAGAATTTATTAACAGTTCAGATGGAATTGTACTTTAGTGTAAAGAAGTCTGAACAGAGGAATGTGGGATTGTTTTGGGGTGAGCCTTTGCTGTTAGGCATGACTATGGAAAGCAACTTATTCTTGAGACTGCCACCTTCAATAGTGGTATGCTATGTATAGTCTTTATACAAAGTTAGTAAAGCCCAAGAGATAATGAGATTAACAGAAAAATATATAACAGATGTTTTGTATAATGTCTAATGTGACGTATAAGTAAATTCAATAAGGCTTTTTAAAACCATAGTCCCCTAAAAAGGACCATTGAAAGTATGGGACCCTTAGCTAGCAAATTAAAGCCAGCACATGAAATGATAGGCTTGTTTTCTGTAATTAGTTTTCACAGACCTTTTAGAAATAGTTTGTGGAGAAACCCCGGGGTTCTCTGCACCATGGATTGCAAACCACTGAATTAAACAGCCAGGACTTATGGAGGAGTTAGCCAGTGGGCTAAACAGGAACAAAGGAGTAATAGTTTCTAATCACACAGAGCACCCAGAGCCAGGAATTTATATAGCTCACAGTTGGTTAGGCCAGTGATGTGAGTAAAGAGCACTGGGTTCATTTAGAATGGTTAAAACCACTTCTATTTGTTACCAAAGTTTACAGTGGAGATGCATGTAATAAAGGAAAAAAATTATACTGAATTATGGCCTAAAAGATAAGTTTGTGATGAAAGAAAAGGACACAAAAAAAGTGTTTGGCCGGAGCTGATGGGATATTGACATTACCTAGTGAAAAGAGGTCACTGGCATCCAAAACTAAATGAGAAAATTCAGTGGAAGTTGTGTCTGAAGGTAACATTTGAGAGTCTGAGCTCTAAGGGCTTCTTCCTAAGGACTCACAGCTATAAAGGCTGAGGGATGTTTTAGGAACTCAAAGTGAGCAAAGTAATTAGAAAGCTCTAAGTAATTAGATAGGTATGCATTTTTCATATTTTGATTGTAAACATTTAATGTAACAAAAAGCTTAACCTAAATGTCACTAAGTATTTCCTTCTTTAGTTTCAGCTTCACTGTTCTGTGAGGCAAGATGCTTGAGAGTGATAAATCAGAGCCAGTGGAGGCAGCAAACAAAACAACACTGTACCTGTGCTGAGAGACTCCAGATTCTAACATTTCCTGCCAAATTTCTAGAGGCATTTTGTTGTCAATACCTCTGGTGTTGACTTTGAGGAAGGACCTGTCAACGGTGGTACCAACAACATAGAGACTATGTGGCTTCACTCGTACTCCAAACCATCAGAGTATTTGCAATCCAGGCCTGCTACCCACAACTCCTACTATCAACAAAGTCCTCAGACCTCTCTTACAGCAACAGTGTAACTAACTATATGTGCCTAGTACCTGAGAGGTTTCATCTCTCTGCTATGTTGCAACCAAACAGATCCCATTAGTCCGTGGTCACTGCCTTAGCTAAAAGGGAGTATCCCTCCCTTCCTCCCTACAAAGCTCCTTACAAATGCAAGGAAAAGTGACCTAACATGAAAAGTCCCACCTAAAAAGTGTCTTCTATGTCCTGAATAAAGCATAAAGTTGTTCTGAAAGGTGGAACTTAAAATATACCCTCTCTTCACGCTGACAATATCTGCTCTGATTTTTGGCTTCTGAGGATGTTAAGTATTTAATTTTCCCCACGTCCAGTTTTGAGATTGATGATTCTAATGACAAGCAGAGATTGTTAGAAGATAAACACCAACTTTACAGTTTCTGAGGAGGTTTAACAGTGAGGATTTTCTTCTTAAAAATTGTGATTCAGAAGAATCTGTTCATACCTATACAGATGATAACACTTTAAATTAAGATTCTATAGCAATATTAAGACCAGAAAATACTGTGAAAATGAGGTAATTCATAGTATGAAATATAAAAGACAGTGGTACAATAATAGTAGAACAATGAGAACCACAAAGAAATTTAATAGTTAAATCTTGAGGGGACATTTAATAACTGGAAATCTGATAAAAGACTGTTTACCATAATTACATATATAGTTAAACTTTATGTACATGTTTCAGTTACAATATCTCAAGCAAGTGAAAGAGAATCTGCTGCCAGACCATAACAGATTGTTCCCACAGGACATCTGTTTCATGTGTTTAATTTCTTTAAAAAAGTAGGCAATACTTTGTGGCTATAAAAGAATGAAAGCATAATGTTTTAGTTGATGTTATGTCAAAATTAAATAGTTGTGATACAGTTTTTCTTTTATCCCAAATAATATTTAATGCCGACAGTTTTGATGCACCAGTGAATTATTATACAGCCTTCTAAAACTATTGCAGCATTCAGAGTAGGAAAAACACTAAAATCTTTTGGGGCTGGACACAGAGCCCTTCTTTGGGATTAAACATCTTATCAAAGTGGAATAGATGCACTTACACCAAAGGAAACTATCTACAAAACCCATATGTCAGAACCCAGCATTCACGAGAGTCTTTTTAGACATCTTTAATTCCAGGCAGATCCACACTGTTTGGCTGATGAGTGGGTATATTATGGAGCAGGACATCTCTAGTAGGAGATGTTAGTACAAAGACTGGCATGAGATTTAGTCACATTTAAGCTGCAGGTGTCTTGTCTATATGTTTCAGGGAAGACACTAGTGCTAAGAGACCTTGGAGTGAAGGTAGCAGCACCAGCAGTGTAGACATTTACCCTTGAGCTAGTCATCCAGCTCTGTCTTTCTGGACAAGGTGTACAAGTACCTGAATACAAGAGCCTGTTCAGGGATTCATTTATCTCATTCTAGCATAAACATCTTAAATAGATACCATTAAGTTTCTTCCCTAAAAGTATCTGTTTCCATCATTGGCTATAAAGGGAGCCTAGACATCTTGCTCAGATGTAGATATTTGCTTTATTCATATATAAAATTAAATTTAGTACATTCTACTTGATTTGTAAGCCGTAACACAAACTCTGTTATTCAAAAACAAAAACTGGGCCCAACTACCCAAGTCATAAGTGTGATCAAATGAGGCCTAGTAAACAAGACAATTATATTCCGATAAATCAATACAGATGAAACTGGTGGTGGTCTCAACTGTTTGTCTGAAAATCTAAACTACTTGTAAGGCAGGCAGATATCTAGGATCCAGTGCCCACATCATGAAAGAAGGTAAAACACTTCCCCTCACTCCCAAGAAAAATGTCGTGCGCATCAGGCTCCTATTTAGCTTGTAGAAGGCTCCATCAGCCTTCTCAGAGAAGCTAACTCATAGAAGGCAAAAGTACAAGAGGTTTGATATCACAAAAGAGCAGACAAGAAGCAGGATGATTCCTAAGCCAGTGGTGAATACAGTCCACTGGACAGACAAGTATAACCTTGTGCCTAGTGGTGGGATAAATCAGTAAAAGGTTTAGGAAGCAGGGGCTGGCCACCAAGATTTCTGTCTATAGTTCTGAGGGCCTGATTTCTAGGCTGATGGTCAATCTTCCTTTCAGTTCTTGACTATGTCTGCACTTTTTAGTTTTGTCTCATAGGTATAATTTTTGAAAGCTTCTGCTCCATGGTGGCTGCAGGGAAGCAATGTAATTCCCACTCTTACAAAAATGAGAGAGACATGTATCATCATGGCTGAAGGTATGTAGAACAAGACGGAAGATCTAGGAAGAATAGGGTAGGATAGCAATAAAAGATCTCTTAATGGAGAAGCAGTTCTTTTTTTCCTTTTTTTTTTGGTTGGTTGGTTGATTTTCTTTAAATGAGAAAAAGAGAGAATTTCAAGCAAAACCAATGCAGTCAAATCAATGCATTTGGAAGAGAGAAATTATCACAGTCCAGAAATTATATATTTCAGGCTATTGACATTCCTGTTGGGTGCTGGAGGAGTAAGAAAATATCATCATTACTATTTTCTTGCACGGGTGCAGGATTGGCTAGTGAGGCAGTAGTGATTTACTATGCTGTCAAGGACATCTTCAGCTCCTAATCAAGGAAAAATTCAATTTTTTTTCTGTACTTGAGTCTATATTTCACTTTTTATAATCTTCTTCCACTTCTATACAATATACTCAGCCAAACTCCCACCTGAGCCCTTCAGGAGCTGTAACTAAACTGGATAAAGTGCCCACCCTTAGTGACTGGGGTATTACTAGCTAAGATCACAGCTGTTACAAAGATGAGAGCAGGACTCTATGTCCACAACATGGGCATCATGCTATCCCTGAGTCTTTCATTCATCTGTTTTCTGTGCACCAGTCTGAACCCAAAAGTTTCCAAGACGAATGGGTTTTCTTTACAGACATTGAAAATGTAATACTCAGTCATTCAGTCAATAAAAAATGACGCTTCAAACCATGAAGCTGAAGACCTTAAATCGGTAATCCTAGTTTAACCATTTCATTAATTCTACTATTTAGTGCAAACTTGGCATTTGAATAAAAGACAATTCCAGAAAATCATTCTGTCTTCATTATTTTAGGTGCAAAGAAATGAAAAATCAACCACTTCTCTTACTATTTTATTATTTTTGTGAATCATTCCCAGTGGTAAACATGAGCTGTGTTCTCAAACTGACACCAAACCTCAACACAGTGTTCTTGCAGTAGAGTAATCTTTTTGGACCTAAATGTCACCTTACCTGTTTGTGCCTCAAAGACCTGAAACAGTTATCTTTGCCATGTTATCATGTAGGTTATGATGATATTGTGACACTTCTCATTGTTTCCTGAGCTGCTGATTTCTAGAATATAGTTTTCTACTGTTTAGATGTGACCTAGATGCATAATTTTGCATTTAACTTGAATAGGTTCGGCTTGCCAAACAATCCAAATTTTTCTTTATACCTTCCTGGTGTTCATAATTATGTACCACTCTGCCAATCTCTATGTCAGTAACGTAAGGTATCAACAATGTTTTGATATTTACTAAGGCATATGGAAATGTTGAATAGCATCTAATTCCTAGTTTTTATGACCCATATTTGAAACCATTTTAACTCTTAAAGAAAAAAAATCCATATCTGAGAGTGAAGTGTTAGTGTTAGTAAAATGTTCTTAATTTATTGAATATCTGCTTATTAATCTTGCAATGTATGTCAATTTAGGATGCTTTTACCAAGCATTTTTGACACATGGGCAACCACAGAGTTACTTGAGGTCAAAGGTGATAAATATTTCCATACGGGGAAACCCAGGGAAACAATTAAACATCCTCTTCCTTATAACTAATGAAACAGTAGAAGTTTTCACCCCATGATTACACTGAATACAAATTCGGGGGGGGTGTAACTGATTTGCATGTAGTACTGCATCTGTAAGAGAGAAGGAGTCAGAAAACAACAAAAATGCTGTTCCAAGAAAAATGAAAACAGGGAAAAACAGTGTAGCCATGACAGAAATGAAACGGAGAGATTTTTGAGGGATATGCTGTCTGGAAAGCTGGCATAGAACTGTGAGAAAGGAAATGCTCTCCTGTTGTTTAATTGTAGTGTGTTTGGAGTAATGGAACCTCTGTGTACATTCTTTTTAAATTAAAATGATTGCAGTAAGAAAAATATTTAACTCCTATAGCATCAGAGAGGCCGGGGTTTCTTAGACGAGGCTGAGATCACCTCAGCTTGTTGTTACATGGAAGCAGGACATGCGAGTGTCAAAGCAATTCATCCAAGTCTGGAATTTCAGCAAAATTCACAGAGAGTGTAAAGTCAGAGTGATGGACAACAGCTCTTCAAAGAATGTTTTTTTCAAAGGCTTGTAACTCGTGAACTCTTTCAAAAATATTGTGACTGTGATTAAGAAATTCTTTGTGCCTAAGCTTGTGTTTTCTCTTTTCTAGCATGTTGTCCCCAAGGGTGTGAAACTGGAAGTACAGGTTTTGTAGGGTTTTTGTCACGATTTTCAACAATTTTATTACCTTCAAGTAGTGATAAACAAATCTTTGTGTTATACCAATATTCCCTTCTTAGTTTTCCTGTATAAATTTCCACCTTTCACAACAGCTATTTTGTATTATTTACAGTCTATTATCCACCTTTTTTCACCCTTCTGACTAAAATTAGACAAAGTTAGTCTGTCTTTGTTGTAGAAGCAAAATATTTTAATATTCAATAAATTATATTCTTACATTGTTTAAAATATTAAATCATATTTAGCTACAATTAATTTTTTGTATTTCCATGTTGTCTTCCAAATCAGCTGTGCTCATCCTCAACTTTGTGAAAATAGTTCTTTCAAAATCTAAGCATATGTATTATTCATTGTTCTTTTCCTTGTTTGCCTGCATGTATGTAAAAAAGCTGACCTAGAGTCAGCAGTAATAAATAAGCTAAAGTTCCTAAACCACTACAGTGATTAAGAAGTTTTTACTCATCTTTCTCATATTCAAAGTAAAATTATATTTTCCTGGTTGTAATGTATTTTATGTCACAGTCATTTAGAAATTACATATTTGACTCCTGAAGGAGGTCTTGGGGACTGCATGTTATTGGCAGCAAGTATCATCCATGGTCCACAAGCTCATAAGGCATAATTTTTAAACAGCTGGACTGCTTTTCTTGTCATTCTCCTGAAAGTTGTTCAGGATCTCTTTCTACTAGTTACAGGTCTGCTTCATATTTCTAACCTGAATTTATACCTGTTTTCCTTAGCTTACCTTTTTTCCATGGTGGGGCTTATTCTCTTTATCTTTTTAATAAAAAATTTAGCCAGTTTTAGGAAAGGTAATAATGTCTTATGAGCCTTCCTCAGTACCATGGTTAATTCATTCTTCTTAAATAGAGCTGAAACTGAGGTATACATGTAAAGTGATATTAATACTTTCCCATACCTACCAAAATGCAGCCATAGGTACATTTTAGTGTATTGTTTCCCAAGTTTGAAGTTGTATAACATTATTTTCTCACAATTATCCTGTTACAAGATTGTGTATCCATATTGTTATGTTATATCCACCTCTTCTACCATATTATTGCTAACTGAATGCTGGAATTAATTGATTTTCACAGAATCTCATGGTAGTTGAGGTCTGAAGGCATCTGTGCAGATTATCTCATCCAATCAGCCTGCTGAAAGCAGATTCACCAAGAGCAGGTTTCCTAGGGTCATGCTCACTTGGGTTTGACACATCTATGGGGCTGGAGATTCCACAACCTTTCTGGGCAACTTGGTCCAGTGTTTGAGTTTCTTTTATATAAGTTTCCCAAACTGAAATTCTTCACATTGGTATTTCTTTCCCCCACCCCCACATACATTACAGAAAAGCCCAGAAGACAGATACTTTTGTACCATTCAGTCACAGATTTCTGAGAACAGAGATGTGCCTCTTGTGTTCCATACCTTTTGATGCTGGGGTGCCAACAACTCCTTCACAGCACCTTCCTCTTATCTATTCTGTCCCTCACAACCAGGTTTTAACAGGCAATTTTAGTATTCCAATTATATGAATCACCTCACCAGACTTCACTTGTTTCACTTGCGTAAAATTTCTTATTTTCAATGAGAATTTCCAGTTCTTGCTGATTACATCTAATCGACATGTAAGCAACTGAAAAAAATGTTGATGCTTTTGGTCATTGTTTTGATTTATTCATGACATGCTGACTTGAACTACATTGATTCCTCTTCATTCTGTTGTTAGTTTGATGGGATTTTTTGTCACCCAAGAAGAAGACAAGTAGCGCACGCTCCTCCCTTTGAGGACCTGTTTGCCATCTGAAATTCATTGTCTTTTCTGTGGCCTTGATAGAGTTTGAGATGTACAAAAAACTTATTCAATTCCTCACTAGCTACCTGTCTTCCAGTATCCTCTGGTTTTTTCCTTTCCAAGATACCAGAATATTGACTACCAAGACCACTTCTGTTCTTGGATCTCACTGTAGTTTGCATATTCTATCTGTGGGATAATTGACCTCAGTGTATGTCATGACCAGTAGAGACTTGCCAGACAACCTCATAATCCAGCCCAGTCTTGTAGTTACAATGGATCTTGTGACCACACTGTGTACATAGGTAAACGCTGCAGATGTTTACATAAAACCAGTCAGAGATAGATAAAATATTTCTTATTCCATAGAATTTTACAGTGCAAAGATATCAAAAACATTGTTTAGAGCACCTATTTTATAGACGATAATTTACAATAAACTAAAGCTCAGTTATACACGATCTAATGGAAAAACTTTCTTGATTAATTTCCAGGGTTAGAATAGAGAAAAATTCTTTTAACCCGAAGTCTATCCTGTGAAAGTACAAAAAACCCAAATAGGATCTTTTTACAGTGACACAATTGAGGTTTTTCTATTTGGATTTTAAATTTTGTTGTTCAATTTGTTTACTATGTTTTATGGAGTATTTGTTCACCTCATCTATTTTATTCCAAAGTTTTCTACTATTTTACTGCAAGACACAGATCCATTGATTCACAAGCCACAAGGCTGTTAAAATCTGCTTGAAGTGGATGTTATATGAAACGTTGTTAGTATTTTATTTACTAGTGTTCATGATGCTTAAAAAGTTAGTATGAAATTGGAAAAAAATTCATTGGTGACATAATGACATCCAGAAGCCAAGACGTGGTTGGTCAGCTTTTGAAAAGGAAAAATTAAAGAATAAAATACGGAAAATTGTTTCAATAGAGAGGGTTACTGAACAAATACAATCAAAGCAAAACCAGTCAGGCTTGTGTTAGGATAGGTCTAATGTAGGAAATAATATTTAAATGCATAAAGATGCAAAATTATTATGCATTTTAAAAGACAAATCCTAACTTACTATTACAATAAATATTAATGTAATATTCTACATTAATATGCAATATGTAATATGTACATATGTTATATATGTAATATGTACATTAATAATGTGATAATGTTAAATTTCTGCAGATGATGGCAAAAGCTAGAAACCCCTCCAACCAACCAACCAACCAACCAACCAACTGAAACAAACATCCTAAACTCCTAAGTACTATGCCAGGAGAAATAAAATGGCCCTCTTCATTATTTTTGAAGTCTGTACAAAGTTCTAGAAATTCACAGAACTATGAATTCTCTCCATCCAGAAAGAGAGCTAACACAACTTGAAGGCAGCAGCTAGTGTATGAAAGATTTCTGTAAGAGGGCACAGACTCAAGCTCTGCCAGGGGAGGTTTAGGTTGGATATTAGGAAGAGATTTTTTACAGAGAGAATTATCAGGCATTGAAATGAGCTGCCTGGGGAGGTGGTGGATTCACCATCCCTGGAGGTTTTCAAGACGGGACTGTATGTGGCACTTAGTGCCATGGTCTAGTAATGATGGTAGAGTTGGACTTGATGATCTTTGAGGTCTCTTCCAACCTGGTTGATTCTATGATTCTATGATTGGGATGACTAAATTATAAAATTTCAGGCAGTCTAATCCTCCACTGTAATAGCTAGAATATTTCAGCTTTATAGTCCTCTCAAACCTGTTTGCCTGGCCTAAGCATTAAAGCACATCTTGAAACACAGAGTTCCCAGGCCTCTGATACAAGTGAGTATTTCTACAGCAAGTTAGATAGGAACTTACATGCTGCTTTGAATATTTGTTCAACCTAAGTGTTGCAGTGGATAAATTCTGCCCAAGACCAGAACTCTCACACCTAATGAGTTCTCTTTTTTTATTCTGAAGCTCCTCTAGTGTGTAAACAAAGGCTTACAACACATTGCTTCCGCTCCTAACTCCAGTTTGGGCTTCAAACTTTCCATTAATTTCCAAAGATAAGACTAAAAACTCATCTGTAGGAGAATTAATCTTTGTTGAGTGAAGACATTTCCACATAAATAAAGACAGTAGAGTTTGAAAGTAAAATACATAGGCATTCTTTGAGGCAGATCCCAGAACTCTTTTTGCCTCTGACATGAGGTCCTAATCAGTACACTAGGTACTCAGAATGTGTTGGGCAGGTAAGAAGATAAAAGGTCTGCAACTCAGACTGTAATTTACAGCAAAGAAACTGCCTCTTGTTTCACTTTGGCTTTGTTCTGTGTTTTAGGGTCAAGAATATTTTCTGGGAACTATAGCAATGCCTTTGAATTTCTTCATAACGTATTAGAAAGATATAATTTAGAAATGAAGCTGAAGTGCATAACTCATGTGTTCTCTAAAACTTCTGTCCACATGAAGTACCTGTCAGTCAATAATGTAAGGGAAGATATGACATTAAACTAATGACCATGTGCTGTCTTCCTGTGTGGTTGGTTATGCAATGTTTTCAGAATACTTTGGTGTAGTACTACTTTTAAAGCATAAATTGCAACATAGTGTGGATCTGTGATTATGCTTTTAATAGAGAAGAATGGTTTCATCAGAAATTACTATGCTGTGGTAAAGTGGAAAAAAAATCACTGGTGTTTCTTCTCTTCCTCAAAAGACAGGAAAGTTTGGATTCATGTGATTTTATTTCAGTGTGAACAGTCACCCCAGGATCCTTTTTACTTACAATGAAAATTTCTCCACATTTAGGGCAGGATTCATCTGACCTTCTTTGAACAGATACATTTAATCAGTGTAATCCTGCTGTCAACGACCCAAAAAAAAAGAAAGCATGAAAGTGTTCATGCCAGTGCCTTGGCAATAGCAAAACGCCATTCTAATAATCATCAAAAGCAATCCTCATTACAACCAGGAGGGAAGTAGCAATCAGTGCTGAGAAAACTGAGCTACTTAGATACATTTTCCATGCATGACGATCACAAAATGAAAAATGACAGATTTTGATGCTCGTATGTGTAAGTGGTGCAATGACTTAAAGGGAAAACAAAGAAATGCTCTTGAGGTCTCACTCATTCAAGTTCAGAAGTCATTATTAGTCAAAAAATACACAGAAAATGCATTTTTATTTTGGGGTAAACCCCACTGTATGATAGCTGAACAGTAATTCCAAGCCATGTTTTCTCTCCTGCCTATGATCAAACTCTTCTATCATTTACCTGAGGGAATCAGAGTGGGAAATTAAACTCTGGTTAACTCCTTGCTCCCTCTGGATTAGGTAATGTAGAGTGTTTTGCCATGCAATGCACCAAATATTCGAGTCCTTCAGTGAAGACTACCTGTATTTAATATTATATACACAAATATTCAAAGCTTTCTCATTTTCATTCCCACACTTGTTCCCATTTTGTGACATTACTGCAACTAGTGGAAGATTGTAGCCAACCCAAGTCAGAAAAACTTTGCAAAATAGCAGTGTTCTCTATGCATCTACATCAAAGTAGGACTATGTTTATTATTTTTGTTTTAAGATATTACCCAAATGCTGTAAATCCAGACTAAATTATTACAATGCTAGACAATACACAAACATCCCCTGCCCCAAGGACCTTACACACAGAAACACAAACACAGGAAAAATACCGATAAGGATTAGATAAGAATTAATTCTTTCTTTTCGACCATTCAACTATGTGGTTGAAGAACTCATAAACTATGAGTTTTAAATTAAATTTATGTTCAAATGACTTACACTGTCATTTTTCTTCTTCTCCATTACTGATTTGTTGTAAATGCTATGCTGACATTCCCAGAATTGCCAGGGAATTATCTTTGAAGCAATATTTTATGACCCCCTTCTTCAGTCCTCAAAAACATACACAAAAGAGATTTAATCAAACTCATAAAAATACCTTAATTGTGCAGTCATTTAAATGACCTTTGAGATCCTCAAAATGAGGCTCAGGTGTTCGTGTGCAATTGGCTCTGCTTACAGCATACACTATGAAAGGCTTTTCAGGTGAGTGTTGTGGGCTTTGTTTGTTTTAAAGTGCTTCTCAGAAAAGTAGGTTTGTGCTTAACACCAAGCAAAATTACTTGGTGTTAGAAAGAGAAGACCCAAGCAATTGGGAATTGTAGAAAATATATTTGTTGTTTGAAAAGGATGCCCAATTATAACTCAAACATTTAATTTCTGAAAGGAAGGGCAAAACAAATAAGTAATTTTAAATGACAAAAACCCCTTCAATCCCCAAAATAAAAAAAGAACTAATGGAAAAGCTATATTAAATACAATGACCTTTTGAGTCAATAGCTGTTTCCTTTGTTTTCTTATTCCTTTTTTGCCTCTTTACAAAAGTACTTGGGCTGAATTTCTTTTGAAATGAAAAAACCAAGTCCCCTCAAACCACAAAGCAAAACAGAACTTCCATAAGACTTTGTAGATTCAAAGAAATGCTTTCCTGTGGTATGTTTCTCTATTCTCAGTTTCATGGAGGTTATATAGGGGAATGTAGGACCAACACAGTCAGTGAATCTGAAAAATACATATCAGAGTTTATGAACTTTCTTAAACACTCATTTTTGCTCTTCTCAGTCATATATGAGAGAGAATTATCCTCTTTGCAGTGTGGGGGGTATCCATGGTATGTATTCTATTATCATCTCCACAAGCTGTTAAAGCAGGTGGGGCAGTGATCGTTATCACCTTGTCCCTCCCTCAGGGCAATCCTGATGGCTCCCTCAGGGGCTGTCTCTGATTAACGGGCTGTCAAGGACCCATGCATGACACATCCTCCCAGTGATCCTTATCCCTTGTCCCATGGTGAGGTGACTCACCCCAGGGGTGGGGAGCCAAACATTCTCACAGGGATATAAGCTGGGCTTTGGACCAGCACAGGTAGCCCTTTGCCTGCTGGATTCCCAGAGGACAAGAGCTGCTGCTGGACCTTCAGGAGAGAATGGGATCTGCAGGATCACTGCTCCAACAAACCCATCACTCCAGGAGGACTGCAGCCACCATTCAATCGGACTACTACTACACCCTGACTGACAGGCTGTCAGGTTACTTTCTGACTCTGTCAGGTTATTTTTTTTGTACTGTTGCATTTGTGTTGTTTTGTTGTGTTGTTCATATTAAATTGTACTTCTGACTCAGAGTCTCTCACCGGTTTGCTTTTCAAACCAGCACACTGTATTAATGGCGTGACATACCCTGAGACCTGCACTTTACAAGTCTACATTGCTCATCTAAGCATCCTGTAATTCAGACATGGCAAGATCACCCTTGCTCCAAGACTAACCACTGGCATTCTATACATATCAACAGCCAATGTTTTACTTGATGTCAGACCTTCTTGGAAATACCTGTCTGACATTAGTGATGTAACATTGCTGCAAGGGCTGATAGAAGAGAGTGCAGATCTCTGTGTGATCAGCATCACCAACCTTATTCACAGATTAGAAACAGACCTGGATGCATGCTGACCAGTGACTAAGTGTTGTGTTTCTTCTCAGTCAGGTTTTGGAATGCAAATGCAGACCTTCACTGAAGCATTTTTGGTGAAAAATAATGTGTTGGTCCCATGCTTGACTCTACACTTGCAGTCTAAGATGTATGGCCACCTTCCTAAATAAAATGACCGTAGGACAAAACTTACATAACGGAAGTCTGCTCTGTGCCTTCGTTATTTAGCTGCTGGCTCACACTTTAGCTCTATTCTGGGCCACTCCAACTAGTTCCCCTCAAAATAATACCCAAGCAGAGATCAATGAACATGTAATCTTAGGGATGTGTCTCAAAAGTCCAGGATAGGTCTGTCCCATATGGGGCATGCTCCAGCCACAGCTGTTCTTCATCTTTATTCCAGGAGACATTGCGCCCTCAGCAATATTCAGATCCCCTCATGCCACATCCCATAGTTTCTTCCAACACAGTTTCTTCAGTTTCCTGCTATGGGAATGTGAGCCTCTTTGCTGAGCTGCAGCAAAGCCCTTGCATTGTTTAAAACAGTTTAAGCCGTCAAGACATACAAAACACATGGATTGATGTCAGACCAATAGAAACACCACACCAGGCACAGAGGAACTTCAGAACAGAGTGCTCCATGGTGTGGACACAACACGTTTGCTCATCCTCAGTTACAAGACTCTTCACTCTGTTTGCCAGAAGGGGTAGGTATGGGTCCCATGTCTTGTTTTGTTTAGCAGTATCTAACCAGACTGTCCTGTGAACTAAGCTAAGTGCTTGAGTTTTGAACATCATTGGTAAGGATACCCTGAACTGCTGAAAAAATGTAGGAAAAAGGCCCAAGCCCATATGATTTGTTCTATGCAGGAAGCAGAGTAAAGCAGAATCACTAAAGAGCTGGAATTCAGTAATACTGGCTTTGCTTTAGGCAAACTGCATAGAATAGGAGATGGCATGTGCTAGCAGGCAGAAAGAGCACTCAGAAGAAGTTCTGCACCACAACTGCGTTCCCTCTTTGGTTGTGGATTCTGTGTATTTGTGTTTTCTTTTTCTTCTCATTTGAGAGGAAAGAGGGCAAACTACTCAGAAGTGTCGCTTAACTATTTCTGTCTAATAAGAGCACTGCACAGTATCTTTATGTTTTCATAGAGGAATGTGTGTACCATCTCTGAGAATTATAAAATTACCATTTCAACAGAATTCAACACTGTTACCATGAAACATTTGTAAGCATGACAGATCGTGCTGAAATTAATGCAAATGGCTTTTGTGTTAGTTATGGAGGTCTCTCTATCTTGATTCATATACCAAACTTTGGTAGTTGATAGGTCCGTGAGGCATTTATCAGTGCTTTTCAAATCTCAGAGAAGTAGTCTAACTACATTACTGAATTAAGAATTTTAAGCCATTACAGTGGGAACATGTAAGGAAAAACACATTTAGAACTATAATGAGAGTAAAAAGTGTTGTAAGACAATTATAAATAAGAACAATTTATTAGAAATAACAACACTTCATACAGAGCAAAAATAGAGAACATAATAACTCAGCAATTAGGGGATTACTGGTAAAAATCTTTTAGTTCTTGTTGGCAAAAGATAAGAATATTGAAATTGTGATTAGAAACTGTAGGGTTTTCTTGGTGAATTTATACCTGCAATTGGCCAATTGAAAGTAGTTTGTCAACTGCAGCATTCAGTATTCCATAACTACTTGAAACAATAAACAGCTCTCCATGTGGGAGAGAATAATTCTGATACCACAAGTGCTGGACTGTAAATCTGTAGTTTGTGTGAGTAAAGAAGCAGTGCCTACCCTCCTTACACCAGAGAGACAATCCTGATTCTATAAGTGTAACATCTGTGTCATTAATGACACTCATAGACAGACCTAAGCAGGTTTTTAATTGACTGGCTGATGTATAATTAGTGTTTTCTTATACCAGGAGCCTGCAAAAATACATGGATTTCTAGCCCATAGCCACAGACTGCAGCGAAGTCCTTCTCTGAGAGCTATGAGACAAAAAAATCTGTTTTACAGGCAGACATTTTAAAGTGCATGTAACCTAAAGATGAAATTGCATACTGTGACAAGACAGCATCCATGTACCTAATTTTCATTCTGCAAAATTTCTTAGAATTGTAATGTATACCCATGTGTATCACAGTCATTTTAGAAATTCAGTGTAAAGATACACCTCTAGTAGTAAATCAACAGTGCCTGGAAATGCTCCTATGGCCATTAGAGCATTTTCTGATGAGATTTTAGATACTAGAGGAAGCACCCTACAAACAATTTTTTATTTCAGTTTGGGGGTAAAGGGCCATTGCCAGTGGACAGTTTGTAAACAACCAACCCTCTTTTGGAGAAAAAAACTCCCAGCTCATTTGCATAGATATGGGTGTTCCATGCCAGAGGGCCTCAGTTCCCAGGAATACACCTAGTCACCTTTAATTTGCTTATGTGATCATAGCCTAGGTGGACTTGTGTAAAAGGTCACTTGAGAAGTTTGTGGCAGAGCCAGTGATTCTGCCATATCTTAGAGTGCTGAACTCAAAAATATATATTATGCAATAAAACCACAATAAAACTTGTTTCCAAAAGTACAGCATTTTTTTAATGCTAGAAAATATTCTCAAGCCGTTAGAATAAGAGAGAAAACATAGACAACACATGCAGAAGACATACAAAGAAAGATGTGATTAACAGAGAAACATTGCTTAAAGAAGTTTCAAAATACCATTTCTAGAGGGTACTTATCACAGGCAAGAATGATAGAATGAAAGTAGGCAATGTTGGAATCCATTTATTTAAGTGCCTGCAGTTATCATTTCAAGGCAAATGAGGCAATAATAAATACAGAGCATTTGAAAGAAAGATAATCTGTATCCACTGCATTTTAATAAACAGTAATCACAAAAATCAATGCAGGCACATTGGATCTGTTTTTCTATTAGTTTTCCTATTACTGTTCTCACTTTCTCTCCTTTCGCCTCCTTTTTCTATCTAGTACTTAATGGAATGATCTGTAGCCCCTATTGTTTTACTGTCTGAACTTTTGTCTTTATTTTTCTTTCAAAAGCTGGGTTTTAAACTTAAAAATTAATTTCCTCACTTGTATTATCAATACTACCAGTCCTAACACCTAGCAAACAGTATATCTCTTCATTTATTTTCTTTTTGAAATCTATAGGTCAGAACTGATTCTTGCTAATTTTAATCTGTATTAGTGTGACTGAGAAGGATGATACTGCCCACCAAGAAGTCTGGGAAGGAGAAAGTGGATCAGTAATAAAAGTCAGAAAAGTTTATTTTAAAAGTATATGCTCTCTCCACCCAATTTGAAAACACTTTTAGGTATGCGTAAGATCAAATTTTACAGATATTTAACAAAAATGTGATTATCCTTCCAGACAATAAAAAAGCATTTCAGCAAAGTCAACATTTACTGGAAAATACAAATACTTTCCCCTCACACAAATATGATTTTATTAATCAGATTAACCACTGACATTTAAGCATAATGCAAATATTCAAATAAACTATGAAAAAAAACAAAACATGAGTCTACTACATGTTTGCTATACCCATGTAGGAATGAAGAAAAAAGATTTGTCTGTTAGGTAGAAAATAAAAGTAGAATAAAATTATATACGGTGAATTTTTAATCAAATAGGTTTCTAGTTTTAAAGAGTGAGCCAGGTGTCTCTAGAAGGAATTTGTTGCATCCTAGAGTAGATGAGTAAGTATCCATTTTCTGGATATGTGTGTGTCTCTCTGTTTACTGCAAAGGATACAGTTCTTGACATTTATACAACTAAAGCCATGTAGGCGAATCCCATTCTACAGAACACTACAGAGACTAGAACACAAATGATGCTGAATCACCCTCTCAACCACTGCTGAACAAGAGGGATTTGCTGGAAATTGTGCAGGGTGCCCCCCTTTGTGTCAGGTAAGTACAAACATCCTAAGGCCAGTGCAAACCTGAATTTTCCTTCTGGGTCAGCTCAGAGCTGGCACTGAGGTCATATCAAAAAAGAGGTAAGTAATGTAGTTTTGGCTTTGAATCCACCCTTGTAGCTTAATATCCATTTCAATATTATTCACTATGATGTTACAAGAGATTAGGTAAAAATGGGAACTGTGTGTGCTGGACATTGTACAAAATAGCAAATACATCTTCTCCAAGGGACTTTGAGCCTTAGTAATAGACAAAATATGGAAAAGGGTTATGGTCCACAAATGGAGGCAATAATCATGTCAATTACTAAACTGACTTGATGGATTTTGTTTGAAGGAGATTGCTTTAACTGAAAGAAAATAGCATAAAATACAATCAGACCAGAATGGAGAAAAAAAATTTTGGTGGAAAACTGTGGATGCTGATGTAATGAAAGCACTAAGAATGCATGGACAGAAATGGTGACGTGGTGTAGAAGAGTAACTACAGATGATATTCTATGAGTCACTGGTTAATCTGTTTGATTTTCTCTTATTATTTCCTGTAAATTATGTGAAGGTAGAAACAAGGAATCACAACACAGTATTGAGTCCCTCAGTGTATCTTTGTGAGATAGTTCTACAGATAAACACCTACTTTTAAAAGGAGATCTAGAGGAGAATGACACAAATAAGCCCCACTGTTCACAGTCATCAAGTGCAAAAGTTTGAATTTCATGTCTTTGTAGCTGCATCAGCTTCAACTTCCATGTGTTAGTTTGTACTCCATGTTGATATTTCAGCAAATGACCTGCATCACAGCTGTGGTAGGCAGATTCTTACATATAAATTAACACTGTTAATGTCAAGTAGTCAAGGTTCAATGCTGACCATCATTTCATATTATGTCATGTAAAGACTGCAAATATCATGTCCCTATGTTGCCTGTTTTTACTGACAGCCAAGCATCCTAAGCATTGTAGCATTTTGTCAGTTCAGCAGATCCAAAGCCATCCATCACTGCTGCTATTTCTGTCATACGCATTTAACTTCAGCATCAGCCAGCAATCTGCAGTCTTGGTTACTGATCAGTATCATCACAACTGTCAGATGGGGAATGATTTTTTTTCTCTCCAAAACTTGGCTAATGTAATCTTAGATATAGATACTTTGTTTAACAAGTTTTATATACTATGTTTGATATTTGAGTATTGGAATATTTCCAGCATGAGCTTTCATAATTTATTTGCATTCATAATATCATTGTGAACACCTTAAGCATTAATATTGGGTGTTCCAAGGATGTTTCTTTTCTTCTTCCCAAGATACACAATCCAAAACCCATGAGCTTCCTGGTATCAAGGGAAAACATTCAAGAAATACTATGGTCTTAAACATAGCTGATTTCAAACATGTGCAATAAACTAAGGAATTTCACTGATGCATTGGTATGATGGTTTATTTTGATTTCAAAGTTAAGTTTCTTTTTATTTTTTCCCATTTTTCTGTGAGGATGAATGAAAAATTTAGGAAAGTACCTAAACAAAGTTTAAACCTCATTGATCTCAGATTGTGATCTAGCAATGTTTTGCAACAGAGTAGAAACAGTCTGGTTAACAAGCAGTTTGAACTACTGCTTATCTTTTCTTTTTAGGGCATCATTTTACAAAAGCCTGTTTTTCAAACTCTTTTGAAAAGAATCAAATGAAAATTTAAAGGGGAAGACTGTCTCATACCACAGATCAACTGGATTTCATAGAATCATAGAATCAGCTGGGTTGGAAGAGACCTCAAATATCATCGAGTCCAACTCTACCATCATTACTAGACCATGGCACTAAGTGCCACATCCAGTCTCATCTTGAAAACCTCCAGGGATGGTGAATCCACCACCTCCCCGGGCAGCCCATTCCAATGCCTGATAATTCTCTCTGTAAAAAATCTCTTCCTAATATCCAACCTAAACCTTCCCTGGCAGAGCTTCTGTGCTCTCTGGTCCTACTGCTAGATGCCTGGGAGAAGAGACCAACCCCCACCTGACTCCAACTTCCTTTCAGGTAGTTGTAGAGGGTGATAAGGTCCCCCCTGAGCCTCCTCGTCTCCAGGCTAAACCCCTCCAGCTCCCTCAGCCTCTCCTCATAGCACCTGTGCTCGAGTCCCTTCACCAGCCTCGTTGCTCTTCTCTGGACCCGTTCCAGCACCTCAATATCCTTCCTGAACTGAGGGGCCCAGAACTGCATACATTATTCATTATTTAAATATGTAGCTCAAAGTTCAAGCAAAAAGCTGCCTGGGACTAAGGTGGCACTCATCACCTCAGTAATACGCAGTGGTGTGATGACACAAATTCCAAGCATTAGCATCTTAATATATTAAAAAATAAAGATTCCATCTAATATCTCATGATTTAAATAAGCCTAATGATTTAATAGGTTTTTCTTATCACTGAATACACTTTTTTTTTAATATAGTTGCCTTCTTGTCAGTGAAAGTTCATTCGAATAATCCAGTCACTTAAAACCTAAAGTGGTTGTCCCTAACTGAAATTCTAACTGGAATTATTGTCAAAGTTACAAATTAAACAGTGCTATTTCCCCATACCTGAAGAACCTGTGTATATGTACGTATGTGCATGTATTTATATACACAGGCACAAAGTGAATAAGTATATATCTTTGGAATTTAAAGCAAAAAAAAAGAAAAAAGCACACATCATGAATACCAAAAATCTAGTTTGTTAGCCACAGCTCAGGCAAACAAATAAGAAAGCTGAGTGCTCACTAGACAGACTTATTTATTTACTACATATATGGATCTTAGGAATTGATAGTATTTTTCTTTTTATTTAATACAATAAAAGAATTTAAACATAATATGATTTTAATATATTCAATGTAATAATAT